>NC_069505.1:147259837-147409837 GCF_027579735.1 Bombina bombina | reverse complement strand
TAAAAATAACCGTAATGAAAAAGAGGTTATCCATATTAATGTATCACATAAATAATTCATTAAAAAAAATGTGTATAAATAATATACAAAGCATAGTTTAACAAATTTACTGTCAAATGCTGTCATTTCAGTGTGATTAACGTTTCTTTATAATATTGTTTGTGAATAAATTGTACATTATACTTGTGAGCTATTGTCCCATAAAAGAAAACAAATCTACTTTTAAGGTAGAACGTTTTAATCTTTTTAGAAATAACAATAGTGTATAATAACAACATAATGTAGTGTGCATGATTGATAGATATATAGATGGTGCATAGATAGATTAGATAAAGAGATAGATAGATAGCTGGCTAGATGTACATATATGCACAATTATATATACAAACATTATATATACTTTTAGCGAATCAAAAGTACATACAAATGTCAAGAAAAAATAATTAATAACTGAAAGTCAGCATTATTGTTTCCTATATATTCAAAGGCAAAGGCAATTCCTACAATGATTAGGTTGAACAAATGTATATTTTTATCGTTTCAAGTTATAGCTTATGAGAATGTTAAAAATGATGTTAAAATGATATTCAAAAAAATGCACATGGGGTAGATTTTGTCATGTTGAGCAACAAAAATTCAGATAGATAGATAGATAGATAGATAGACATTAACATCTATCTATCTATCTATCTATCTATCTATCTATCTATCTATCTATCTATCACATTAACATATATAACAAGGTCCTTTTAATACTGTAGCTTAATATTTAAATAGCAATTGCTTACCATTAAATGATTGCTGTTGATATGATGCAAAGAATAAATATATATATATATATAAAAAAAAAACATGCATACCTGTATAACTGACCAAGAGATTTTCCTGCAAAATTTTTCAGCCCTTCTTTACCGTTAGGTAAAATACGTTGTTTTATATTATCCATTATTGCTTGAAATGTATCTTCTGTTTATCCTCGTTATATGGTAAGATAACAACAATGCCAGGTTCTCATATTGATAATAGATCCTATAGTGTGACTGAAATATAAAAGCTTTCTGAAGAATGCGAGTGCTATTACAAAGTGTGCCTGGCAGTATGGACTCCTCTCACTGTGGGTGCAGGCAATGACATGATTGTGTGCAGTGGTTCTCTGGTGGCTTAAAATCCATTTTACATCAGAATTCACCCTACAAACTCTGGATATTAAACAGTAGCCATGAAAGTTGTAGAGATCAGTGGTATTTCACATTAAACCAAAATAATCCCCAAGTTAAAAAATACAGAAAAAAAATATCCACTTATCTTCTTAATTGTAAGAATTGTATGTAAAAGGTATAGCTGTGATGGCTGAAATTTTCTAATTACACTCAGATCTATTTGGGAATTCTAATTAACTGAACTGTCTTAAAATGGTAGCTGATTCCAATAGCGCATGAATCCCAAATTAGTTTCAGGACCATGGACAGGTCCAACCAGCGAGCAGCCTTCAGTGCTGACTGCAAACTTTCCAGGGGAATTGGGCGGATCGCCCTATGTGGGATTCATTTTCAGCTTCTGAGCTTGGATGCTATGGAAACCAGAGCGAAGATGTCATCTTTTCGATCCGGATTTCCAGAGGTTAAAGAGTCCACTCTGCTAGTTTATAAAAAAAATTGACAAGTTACTGTTTTTTTTTCTTACACGTCTGTATTGCTGCAGATCTCACCCTATACTGTATTTTAAAACAAAGATTAGAGCAACATGTTCAATATATTTGGTGGCCCCGCATTCATTTAATAAATTATGTCTTGTTTGTTTTTTTTTTTCATTTCTAAAACTGAACTATTCATAATATAAAAAAATCTCACATAAATTATTATTAATATTATGATTGTGGTTGTTGCATTTGCTGGAGCAAACATTAGATATTAGCCAAGACAACATTGTGAGGATATCTGTATAAAAGTAATCTATCTATTCAATCGATCTATCAATCTATCATCTATCTATCTATCTATCTATCTATCTATCTATCTATCAAATCTATCTATCTATCTATCTATCTATCTATCTATCCTATATAATCTATCTTATCTATCCTATCTAATCTATTTTATCTAACCTCTTTAATTTATCTATCTCTCTATCATCTATCACTTTATCATCTATCATCTATCTATCTATCTATCTATCTCTCTATCATCTATCTATCTATCTATCTATCTAAGGTCACAGGTTAAAATCCCGGCAGGGCCGACATAGCCCTTCATCCTTCCGAGGTCGATAAAATGAGTACCATTAAAATTGGGTAATAATAACAACTATTACTATTCAGCTGCCGATTTGGTTAATTCTGAGAGCGAGCGCTGAAAAAGCGCTTTGAGTCCCACTGGGAGAAAGGCGCTATATATATACTAGTTATTATTATTATTATTAAATACTAGTTATTATTATTATATTATTATTATCTATCTATCATCATCTATCTATCTATATATCTCTCTATCATCTATCTATCTCTCTATCATCTATCTCTCTATCTCTCTCTATATAGATCTCTCTATATCTCTTTACCATATCTATCTATCTATCTATCTATCTATCTATCTATCTATCTATCTCTTTATCTATCCAAGTTGTTTTTGACACATATTCTTATCTTGTGATGAGTGCTTGGATTTTGTTTACATTAATTGTCTACACAAAAGTAGTTCTGCAAATTGGTGCAATAAGACACTTGCATCTTGTAATTTGCTCTATAACAAGAGGATTACTTTGCTAAAACTGGATTATTTGATCTAAAAGATTACTTGGGGTTTGTGGAAATTGGTAGTGACAAATTATTCACTGCACACACTGCTGAGAATACTCAAACTACAGTCTTGACAATATTGCCCTCTAATGGTAAACTACTAGAGATGCACATTTTGGTCTTAGACAAGACAGACTTGTGCAGCCAAAACAAATTCGTTTTGAATGAAATTTTCATTCTGAATATTCTAGAAAATTAGTTTCTCTGAATATTCATTGGCTGCACTATTTGATATTCATCTCATTTAAAACTAGACGAATACTGATTTTTAGTTAAACATTTACAAAATGTTTCAAAGCTACAGGTGAAAAGTTCCCCTATAGCTACAATATTTACCCTAGCACACTCTAGAGAGCACGCTAACCCGATCCTCTTCTTGCCAGAGCCTTGGCCGCACTAATAGGAGGCTTAGTGTCCTCGGCTCCCAGGACCTGCACTAAAGTTAGTTCAACTCCTGAGAGCTGAGCGCACTCCAGAGTAAGTTAGGTAAGTATTGTACCTCTATAAATTAATTGAAAGAAAACAAATGAATACTGACGAATTTCGTCAGTATTTTTTCATTCTCTTTAAATTTTGCTGGTGCTATTATTTGGATATTCGTTTAGGAAAATGAATATCCGATTTTCATTACGAATGTGCATTCATAACAAAACAAATGCAGATCCCAACAAGACATTATATAAAATCTGTCCTTGTATGGGTAAGAACTAAGAAGATGACTGTGACTCTCATCTGTGCATATTAGGCTTCAAGTACAACCTTGTATGGATAGGCTATGTTTTTTAATTGTCAGGGTTAAAATTTATATACATGTTTTCTTCATGAAAATTGTATCACAACACAATGTATCTAATTATGTAGCATAGGCATCTCTAGAAACCATGTATAGAGGGGTCACATAGCAAAACGTAGAAGTGACACTTATGTTTGCCAAGGAGAAAGACCTACTAATAAAATAAAATAATGAAATAATAATTTATATCTGTTCATATATGGGAAAACATTACTTTAGTGAGGTGATCATAGTTGGGGGCACAGCAGGGAAGTCACTATGAAGGAGGGACCAGAACCCCTTAGATATATGTTAAACAGGAATTGGTAATATTAAATAACTTTAAAGGGATATGGAAGTTAAAATTCATCTCAGGAAAAGCTTATAACTAAGAGAAAAAAAGCATAAAAAAAAAACCTTTCGATTTACTTCTATAATCAAATTTATATAATATCTTTTAATAAAACCTATCACATAATAATATAGCCAGGTAGAATCAGAAGCTTGTATGTCTTAAGCACTGTATGGCAGCTGTTTTTGCAACACTGTCTCTAACAATGTCAAAATATAGTTCTGAAGCCATGTGTAGGCTCTCATTCAAAGATGCTAAGTTTCAACCAAGGAGACCAATAGAAAGAGGTCGGTTTTATAATTAAATTAGACTGGTATTTTTTTTATTCTATTCAAATCATTTAAGTTCAACTTTAACTTCCACGTCCCTTTAAGAGGAGGTATTTTTTATTTTGGGGGGTGTTATGTAGGGGAGAAGTAGCAAACAAGGTTTCTGTATGGAGTCATTATTTTATGAGGAGGAGGTTTTTTTTATGTAGCTGAATTGGTTAAAGGGATATGACCCCCCTTCTTTCATGGTTCAGATACAGCATGCAATGTTAAATAACGTTTTATTTTACTTCTATTGTCATGTTTTATTTGCTCTCGTGGTATCTTTTGCTGAAAATCAGGAATATGCTCTTAGGAGCTGTCCCGCTTCTAGGGCACTATGTGGCAGCAAATTTAAAAGAATGTTATCCGTTCGCAATAGCACTATATGGCAGCACTATTTCCTACCATGCGGTTCTCCGGATGCCTACCTAGGTATCTCTTAAACAAAGAGTATCACGGGAATGAAGCACATTTGATAATAGAAGGGATTTTCAAACTTTTTAAAAATAATATGCTCTGTCTGAATCACAACAGGAAATATTTGGATTTCATATCCCTTTAAGTGAAAATTGGGTTACTAACGTGGGTTTTATGGCAGCTATGTAGATAGGCTATATAAGGTGTTGATGTGATGAGTGTTTATGCCAGTTAATGAGATAATTATTTACGCTTTAACAACAGTTGCTGTACCCTGTACATCAGTTGTCTTTTTGTTGTAAGGAGTTTAATAGTGCGTTTCTCTCTGACAACGGTGAGACTGCGCTATTGCCAAATAAAGTTACACAAAAAGAGTAGTCCAAAGGCGCCAGTGATGCGGCTACATGATTACAGTCTAGTCTCTCGAGTGAAATGCCTAGGTCAGCTCTTCTATAACAATAAATCTCCAAAGTACTGCAATAAAACATAAAAGAAGGCGCTCCAATGGCACAGTATCACTTAAACAGAGCGTCCCCCTCTCAAACAGTAATCCCAAAAGAAGGATATTCACAAAGAGCGAGCACTTACCTCAAAGCGCAAATGTAACGGTCTGGGAGAATTAGGAGCTTCTCAGCTGGCTCACCATAGTTCACAAGTGCTTTGATCCTTCAGATCTCTGTCACACTTTTCAGCGCCAAGCGTAATAAAACACACTCAGTCTAGAAAACACTGTGAATCAACTCCTTATTTAAAAAAATCTCATGGTTATTTAGTAAAAAACATGAGATAAAAACAATCTGCACGCATTTCACAGTGTAAAGGTACTGCTTCCTCAAGTCGCTTACAATAAGGGGGGATTGTTAAGTACCTGATCTCTTTTTCCTGCATTCTGGATTCTTTCTTTCCCTGCTGATTCTGTACTGCTATTGCCATCAGGTTCTACTCCAGTGGTACCAGTAACCTACCTTGAGATCCATTGGTACCAGTATACTACCTTGTGCACCAGTGGTACCAGTATCCTGCCTTGTGCTGCAGTGGTACCAGTATACTACCTTGTGCACCAGTGGTACTAGTATCCTGCCTTGTGATCCAGTGGTACTAGTATCCTGCCTTTTGCTCCAGTGGTACCAGTATCCTGCCTTGTGCTCCAGTGGTACCAGTGTACTACCTTGTGCCCCAGTGGTACCAGTATCCTGCCTTGTGCTCCAGTGGTACCAGTATACTACCTTGTGCACCAGTGGTACTAGTATCCTGCCTTGTGCTCCTGTGGTACCAGTATACTACCTTGTGCCCCAGTGGTACCAGTATCCTGCCTTGTGCTCCAGTGGTACCAGTATACTACCTTGTGCACCAGTGGTACTAGTATCCTGCCTTGTGATCCAGTGGTACTAGTATCCTGCCTTTTGCTCCAGTGGTACCAGTATCCTGCCTTGTGCTCCAGTGGTACCAGTGTACTACCTTGTGCCCCAGTGGTACCAGTATCCTGCCTTGTGCTCCAGTGGTACCAGTATACTACCTTGTGCACCAGTGGTACTAGTATCCTGCCTTGTGCTCCAGTGGTACCAGTATCCTGCCTTGTGCCCCAGTGGTACCAGTATCCTGCCTTGTGCTCCAGTGGTACCAGTATACTACCTTGTGCCCCAGTGGTACCAGTATCCTGCCTTTTGCTCCAGTGGTACCAGTATCCTGCCTTGTGCTCCAGTGGTACCAGTATCCTGCCTTGTACTCCAGTGGTACTAGTATCCTGCCTTGTGCTCCAGTGGTACCAGTATACTACCTTGTGCTCCAGTGGTACTAGTATCCTGCCTTGTGCTCCAGTGGTACCAGTATACTACCTTGTGCCCCAGTGGTACCAGTATCCTGCCTTGTGCTCCAGTGGTACCAGTATACTACCTTGTGCTCCAGTGGTACCAGTATCCTGCCTTGTGCTCCAGTGGTACCAGTATTCTGCCTTGTGCCCCAGTGGTACCAGTATCCTGCCTTGTGCTCCAGTGGTACCAGTATCCTGCCTTGTGCTCCAGTGGTACCAGTATCCTGCCTTGTGCCCCAGTGGTACCAGTATCCTGCCTTGTGCTCCAGTGGTACCAGTATACTACCTTGTGCACCAGTGGTACTAGTATCCTGCCTTGTGCTCCAGTGGTACTAGTATCCTGCCTTGTGCTCCAGTGGTACCAGTATCCTGCCTTGTGCTCCAGTGGTACCAGTATCCTGCCTTGTGCTCCAGTGGTACCAGTATACTACCTTGTGCCCCAGTGGTACTAGTATCCTGCCTTGTGCTCCAGTGGTACCAGTATCCTGCCTTGTGCTTCAGTGGTACCAGTATTCTGCCTTGTGCTCCAGTGGTACCAGTATCCTACCTTGTGCTCCAGTGGTACCAGTATTCTGCCTTGTGCTCCAGTAGTACCAGTATCCTACCTTGTGCTCCAGTGGTACCAGTATCCTGCCTTGTGCTCCAGTGGTACCAGTATCCTGCCTTGTGCTCCAGAGGTACATGTGTTCTTCATTGGCACCATTATCTAGTCCATTGTCTCAGCTCTGTGCTACTGAGGCACCTGTTACACCACAATGTTCCTAAGACACTTTTCTACCAAGCATCCTGCCACAGTTCATCCTCCGAGTATCGTGCACCAGAACTATGTGCATGCTGCTACTTCTGTGTTAGACCAGTGCTTACTCTGTCTTAGTTTATGTTAAATAAACTTTGTCTCTATCAGTGTGTTTTCAATATGTCCAGAGGGAAACTAGTATATCTAGCACCTTTTAGTAATCATAACCCATACAAGAACATCAATTTTTTTCAAACAAATCTGTAACATATTTTAAAATTCCCACATTTTCAGGGGAACAGATCAGAGGGCAGACAATGATGCAAGAGTTAAAAATAAACAGCTTTCAGGTCCCTTTAATATATTGATATTACATTATTGGCAGCTAGAACCACATGGGTGTTTTATACTCTAAAATATATTTTGGTTTTCATAAATATCACAGAATAAGAATATACTCATACAGAGCCCTCTGATACTGGTCTATATTCATTTAAAATATTTTGGTTTGCAAGATGACTGCTCATAGACCTTGCAACTATATTTCCTTCTACTTATTAAGAATTGGGTTAACCTAAAGTTTATTTTAAGTTGCAAGCTGCATATCCAGCAGGAATAGGACAGGTAAGGCCATGAAAAAAAGCTAACATGTTGGTAGCAAATAGCACAGAAAATAATTTACAAAATACTTGTGTTTTTATTTATATAATGTGAACAATTATCCAGAGGAGTGTGGCAAAGTGAAAAGTGGACAGTACTGTCAGAACTATAAAGGAGAAGTCAAGGTATTCACATCTCTTATGAACTCATCTGCCTAATAAATTGCAGTCATGGCTGGAGAAGAAGATAAAAATAAGTATAGTGTCTCATCAGTTGCCATGATTATAACTCACCTTTGTAAGTGCATCCCCTGGGTGTTTCCATGATTAACAGGAAGATCCTGATGAACGTTCAGTCTTACTAGAATCAATATGGACTCTGCTTTTTCAGACAAAGGTAGACTCAGAGGGAAGTAGAGAGCCAAACGTAACTATTAATCTTGGAACTGGGAGTGGGTAACTGAAATTGATCAGTAGATGTCTTACACCATAATTGGGCATAGTGAAGAACCCTCTTCATTATTGGAAACAGAATTTATGCTTACCTGATAAATTTCTTTTTTTCCGGATATGGAGAGTCCACAACGTCATTCAATTACAATATCACTCCTGGTCAACAGGAGGAGGCAAAGAGTACCACAGCAAGGCTGTTAAGTATCACTCCCCTACCCATAATCCCAAGTCATTCAACTAAAGGGAAATAGAAAAAGGAATAACACAAAAGGTGTAGAGGGGCCTGAGGTTTAGTAAAAAAAATCTGAAATAAGGTTGGGGTCGTGGACTCTCCACATCCAGAAATAAATAAATTTATCAGGTAAGCATAAATTCTGTTTTCTTTCCTAAGATATGGAGAGCCCACAACATCATTCAATTAATAGTCGGGACCAATACCCAATCTAGAGGACACAGAATGAACAGGGAGGGAGAACAAGACTGGCAGACCTAAACAGAAGGCACCACCGCTTGAAGAACCTTTCTCCCAAAAGAAGCCTCAGCTGAGGCAAAAGTAACAAATTTGTAAAATTTGGCAAAAGTATGCAGGGAAGACCAAGTTGCAGCCTTGCAAATCTGTTCCACAGAAGCTTCATTTTTGAAAGCCTAAGAAGAAGAAACATCCCTAGTGGAATGAGCTGTAATTCTCTCAGGAGGCTGCTGTCCAGCAGTCTCATATACAAAACGAATTATACTTCTCAACCAGAGAGAAAGAGAAGTAGCAGTAGCCTTCTGACTTTTGCGCTTTCCAGAAAAACAAACAAACAGAGCAGAAGACTGATGGAAATCCTTATTAGCCTGTAGATAGAACCCACAACATCCAAGTTGTACAACAGACGCTCCTTATGAGAAGAAGGATTAGGACAAAGAGAAGAAACAACAATCTCCTGATTAATATTTCTATCCGAAACCACTTTAGGAAGAAAACTCAACCTAGTGTGAAGAACCACCTTATCCACATGAAAGATAAGGTAAGGTGAATTATACAACAGCAAGAAGAAGAAAACACTTACAAGATAACAGCTTAATATCTATGGAATGCATGGGCTCAAACGGAGCCTGCTGCAAAACTCTTAGAACAAGATTAAGACTCCAAGGAGGAGTAACAGATTGAAACACAGGCCTGATTCTGACCAAGGCCTGACAAAAGGATTGAACATCTGGCACAACCGCCAGACGCTTATGTAACAGAATAGATAAAGCAGAAATCTGACCTTTCAAAGTACTGACTGACAACCCTTTCTCCAGACCTTCCTGGGGAAAAGAAAAAATTCTAGGAATCCTGACCCTACTCCAAGAGTAGCCCTTAGATTCAAACCAATAAAGATATTTACGCCATACCTTATGGTAAATCTTATGAGTAACAGGCTTGCAAGCCTGGATCATGGCCCTAATGACCTAATGACTGACCAGCTTCAGAGAAACGAGATTTGGATAAAGAAATGGACCCTGAATTAAAAGATCCTTCTTCAGAGGTAACCTCCAGATTCTGCGAGGCCATGCAGGAGCTATTAGAATTACCAACGCTCTCTCCTGTTTGATACGAGCAATGACTCGTGGAAGAAGCTGTAATGCTTATTTATTATGTAGATCACAACTGCAGCTTGTTATAATTGGTATGAATGTATCACCAAAGAAACGAGCTATTATATAGCATAGACCGTATATTTTTTAGTGAAAATTGATAACTTCTGTATATTTAGTGTTGCAAAGAATAAGAAACTATTTTGTTGCAACTTGATTAGATAGTATTCTTTTATGCTTGATCCTGGGATATGTGTAGATAGGCTACTACTGGAAACGTATAGAGTACACCCTGGGTGCCAGTCCGGTCTTGCTAGCAAAGCCTTATTGATCTATAAGCAACACGAGAGATCCTAAGAGACGCTGCAGTGCCTGAGGTCTGTGTTGTCAGAGGAGAAACACAGTGGTGTAAGAGCAGGCTGTTACATTTTCAGGTGCCGCAGATTGTGGGAGGATGTCAGATGCCGCTCTAGACAGTGGGACTTTACTGCGAGGAGTGACATAGTGAGCCTGTTAGCAAACAAAGTGAACTAAAGAATATTATTAGCTTCTTACCCGTTGTACTGCTGTCGACACTGTCAGAGTGGTGCAAGTGGTGCTTTGCTGATTTGGGATGTCACGGGGGTGTGAGATAGAGTGAACCTGTATGCATCGGCTTAAGTGGAGGGGCGTGTCCAGTCTCCTGTAACGGGATCGGTTGAGCCGCACACATACAATTTGGCCCGTGACACGAAATTCCTCTGTTGTTAATCCAAGCAGGGTTTTTTTTGGAGTTAGACAGCCTTGAGGTGTAGTACACAGTGGTTCACTATGTGGCAAAGATGGTAAGGTAAGAGGAATCACTTGCGTAGGTCAGTATAACCAGCTGTGATAGGAGGTAATTGCAGGGATATCCCAGAATTTCAAAGATTTATTTTGTAATCCGAAAAGTGACGGTTTGTTTCAAAAGAGAAAAAACTGCAGTGGCTGAGTTCAGCATGAATGGGCAATAACTAAACACCTGTTTAAGGTGAGGTGATGACTTAAATACAGGTGGAGACTAGACAAGACATGTGTCTGCTGGAAAAAAGGAAAAGATGAAATTGATTCCTTACAGAAGCACAAACGGAGGAAACAGGCATGCTAGACTGAAGACCCAAGGATCCGCCAGAGCATCTATCAGAGCGGCCTGTGGATCTCTTGACCTTGAACCGTACCTTGGAAGCTTGGTATTCTGCAGAGACGCCATCAGATCCAACTCCGGCACCCCCCATCTGAGGGTTAAACTGGAGAACACCTCCGGATGAAGAGCCCACTCCCCGGGATGAAAATTCTGTCTGCTCAGGAAATCTGCTTCCCATTTGTCCACTCCAGGAATGTGGATGGCAGACAGACAACAATTGTGAACCTCTGCCCACTGAATAATCTGTGCCACCTCCTTCATGGCTAAGGAACTCCAGGTTCCTCCCTGGTGGTTGATGTAAGCCACTGAGGTGATGTTGTCTGACTGGAATCTGATAAACCGGGCTAAAGAGCAGACTCCTCCCGAGACCATAGTCCCTTTGCCCTTAACAAGTCCCAGACTGCTCCCCAACCTAGCAGGCTGGCGACCGTGGTCACAATCACCCAGGAAGGTCTCCGGAAGCATGTGCCCTGAGACAGATGCTCCTGAGAAAGCCGCCACTGGAGAGAGTCTCTTGTCGACTGGTTTAGAACTATCCTCTGAGATAGATCTGAATGATCTCCTTTCCATTATCTGAGCATGCATAACTGCAGAGCTCTCAAATGGAATCAAGCAAAGGGAATGACCCTTCAAACTGGAACAAGGGAACTCTTTCCCAGATTCACTTTCCAACTGTTGGGAACATAGAAAAAAACAACAAGATATCTGTATGAGTGTTTACTTGTTGAAAAGATGGCGCCTGAACCAAAATATCATCCAAGTAATTCCCCAAGACCTGATCACTGCCAAGAGAGCTCCCAGAACCTTTGAAAAAAATCTGGAAGCTGTGGCAAGGCTAAACGGAAGAGCCACACACTAAAAATGCTTGTCTAGAAATTTCAGGAATTGTTGATGATCCCTGTGAATGGGAACATAAAGATATGCGTCCTTCAGGTCTATGGTAGTCATGAACTGACCCTCTTGGACCAAAGGAAGAATGGACCAAATGGTCTCCATTTTGAAGGACGGTACCCTGAAAAAACTTGTTGAGACACTTTAGGTCTAAAATAGGACAAAAAGTTCCCTCTTTTTTGGAAACCACAAAAAGATTTGAATAAACACCTAGACCCTGTTCCTTTACTGGAACTGGAACAATCATTCCCAGAGAGCAAAGAGTCTGAACGCAGTCCAAAAATGCCCCTCTTTTTACCTGATTTGCAGATAATCTTGAGAGGTCAAATCTGCCCCTGGGAGGGAGTAATTTGAATTTGATCTTGTAACCCTGAGATATTATGCCCACAGCCCAAGGATCTGGGACATCTTGTAACCACTCCTGATAAAACAGAGAAAGTCTGCACCCCACTTGATCCAATCCCGGACCGGGGGCCGACCCTTCATGCTGACTTAGAGTCAGCTGTGGGTTTCTTAGATTGCTTCCCCTTGTTCCAAGACTGACTGGGCTTCCAAGAAGACTTAGAATGCTCAGGTTTGGAAGCAGAATACCTTTGTCCCTTGAAGTTATGAAAGTAGCAAAAATTACTCTGACGTCCTTTAGGTCTACTTTTCTTATCTTGCGGTAGAAAAGATCCTTTTCCACCTGTAATATCAGAAATAATTTCTGCTCAACCCGGTCTAAACAAAGTCTTTCCCTTGTAAGGAAGCGCCAAAAGCTCAGACTTGGAGGAAACATCAGCTGACCAAGATTTAAGCCACAAAGCCCTGCGGGCCAAGACAGAGAAACCAGACATCTTGGCCCCTAATCTAATAACATGGATGTTAGCATCAGAAATCAGAAAAAATTAATTAGCCAGCTTAAGAGCATTAATTCTTTCTTGCCAGCAGAGTCTCCTCTTAAATAGATTCAGACAAGGCATTGCACTAATATGATGCCGCACTAGTTTCAGTGGCAATACAAACTGCAGGTTGCCATTGGAGTTCCTGATGAACATACATCTTTTTCAAATAAGCTTCCAGCTTTTTTTCTTTCAAATTATTTTTGTTGTGGTTGAACAATTTAAAATGACAGAAATAATGAGAATATACAATAATCATAAGTTACATAGACACAGAAACAATTTGTATATTCCACTGAACTTTCTACCAATTTTTAAGTGTATAAATGTAAGGGAGAGATGAGAGGGAAAGGGAAGTTTACATCATATACCATCTACATTTGAGTGAACATGCTGTAAGACAAAATCTTAATAACCATTTTTCTACACATAGATGACAACACGGACACAGCCAATTGTCAAGGATAAAACAACAATCAATTCGGAAAATAATTAGTGAGTCATTAACTATGTTCATGGTCTTTGCTCCCAAATAAAAATGATGTCTAATATGTAATTCTGTTTACCAATATAACAGTAATGTCTTTTTTCTAAAGAGAGAGTGTGGTTAATTTCAGATACCCAATGAATGAATGTTGGCGGTTGCTGTTGTTTCCAGAGTCTGGGAATTAAATGTTTGGCGCATAATAGCATTAGTTGTAGTAACTAAGTGCATCCTACATATGGGATATGATTAAGAAGTGCAATAGCGAGTGTGAGGGAGAGGTCTAAGTTAAGCGTGTTATTAACACAATGTTTTATTTGGGACCAATAAGACTTTAGCTTTGGACATGACCACCAAATGTGTACCTATTTCATCACAACGCCTCCAGCAACTTGAGTTTGCACCAGGAAAGATTTTGTGTATTCTTTGAGGAGTGAGGTACCATCGTGTAAGAATTTTATAGTTAAGTTCTGCTAGTATTGATGACACAGATGAGGAATGAGTCATATTGAATTCTCGCTATCTAGTCTCATCTGTGAACTGATTCTGAAGTTCTAATTCCCATTTAGGAAGATATGTTGGTTTTTGTATATAGGAACGGACCTCAAAGTATCTTATATGACACAGAGAGATGAGCTTTCTTTATGCCAGAATTTAAACATATATTTTCGAATGGTCTAAGTAGACGAATAATGTCCTTCTTATGAGGGCTGTCATTTATTGCATGCTGGATTTGAAAGTATGAAAACCAGCTATAGAATGGCGATCCTAAGCCATCTCATAGTATTAGCCTTTCTTTAACCTGGGCTTGGTCAGTTAGTAGGAATAAGGGTAAGTTTTTATAGTATGTTCTCTGTGTCAAATTTGAAAGGATTCTGATTAAAAAAGAGGTGGTGGCCTTAAGGGTGAGACTATTGTAGAAAGTTTGTTAGGATATTTAATTAGGGTGCCCCTTCTAGTGTAGCTCTAATGAATTTATTATCTTTAAGTTGTGTTGTCTAGTTGAATTAGGGATCCAGCAGAAATCTCTCATCTGAGAAAGATTAGCTAAATTAGCTTCTATTTGAATCCAGAGTTTTGATGGTGAGTTATGATTCTATGCAATTATTCATGTAAGGTGTGCTGCTTTATGGTAATGTACTAAGTATAGCATATTTAGTCCTCCGTCTTCTTTACTTAGGTAAAGGGTATTGCCCGCTACTCTTGTTTTTTTGTATGACCAAATAAAAGATTCTAACATTTTCTGTTGGGTCGTTAAATATTGACACGGTAGAGAGATTGGTAATGTCTGAAAAATATATAAATATTTGGGGATAATCATCATTTTAATTGTGTTAATGCATCCTATCCAAGATAGGTGGCCTTGTTTGTGCCAATTTTCTAGCAGGCTGAATACATCAGATTGGAGTTTTACATAATTATCTTGATATAAATCTCAGGGATTTTCTGGTATATTCAGTCCTAGATATCTGCTAGATCTAGTGATTGGAAAGGTAGTATTTTGAGATATATATTATATCCCTGTAGTGTCTATATTGATGGGAATAAGCCCAGATTTTCCCATATTTATAGAAAAGTTAGATAATTTTTTGTATTCTTCGAGTGTCTGTATTAATGCTGTCAGGGTGGATGTAGGTGATTATAAAGTGAAAATAATATCATCTGCAAACAGAAGACATTTTTTAGATATATTTCCATAGGAGACACCTTTTATGGCTTGATTATTTCTGACCTAAATTGCTAAGATTTCAACTGTTACCATTAGATATGGTTAAAGATTGGGAGATGGTGTTATTCATTTTGATTTTGGCTTGGGGGTTGTTATATAATGCCTGTATTCTTGATATAAATTTGTTAGAAATTCTGAATTTAGACAAGATTGACCACATAAAATGCCAGTCAACCCTGTCAAAGGCCTTTTTGGCGTCAGTAGAGAGAAGGACCAGGGGGCTTTTTTTATCAAATGCTATTTGTAGAGCATGAAGCACTCTTATGGTGTTAGCTTTGGCCTCACAAGCTCTTACAAATCCTACTTGATCGGGGTGCACTAATTTTGGAAGAAGTGTATTAAGGTGATTGGCCTTAATTATAAGAGAGATTGGTCTATAATTACTAACTTGATCTTTGGGCTTATCTCTAGGTCATCTAGTTTGTCTTTCAAGTCATTAATATGGCGATCTTGATTCATGTATTTTAGTGGTAAGGCCTGCGACGTCTTGTGATAGTATTCCTTCATGTTCTTCTAGGGAATCTACTCTGCTCACTAAGTCTGTAATATCTTTCCTCAATTCTGCACATTTTCACTTGATCTATTAGTGATTCCATCGCTTTATATGTTATTGGATGGTCAGATTGAGGTATAGGCGATGAAGGAGAAGGGCTCCTAGAGGTATCATCATGAGTATAAGAAAGCTCATCAGTTAATGGGCTTAATGCTTGAGAGTCTTTTTTATTCTTGGTTTTGTCAGTTTTTTTAAAATAAGTGTTTACTGCACTTTGCCCTTTGTGTGGCTGACTGAGATTTATCTCCTTTTGCAGGTTTTCTCTGTGACATTGTGAATAGAAGCTAGATATAATGATAGTGTGTATCGTATGTAAATAATTAGACAGGCTTGCAGCTTTATATGCTTATTTTGCTGCAATGGAGGCTATTATAGTATAGTCAAATGGATTATTCTTAATATAAGAGAATCCCAGTGGAAGTAAGGATATTGTAATATTTGATGTGCAGTCTGGTGTTCTGTAGTGTAACTACAAGCCTCAGTATATAATATATGAGTGCTAACATTTTGCGGCTTAGCTTAGGGCCTGGAAGAATTAGTAGCTTTGTTTATAAGCTCAAACACTCTGTATAGGAGAATAAGATTGCTGGATAATTATAGTGCCATGTGTGTCACCGGATCATCCAGTACTTACTGAAGCATGCCTTTCGCCTTTTTCAAACTCTCAGGCTGAGGATAATGCGCACCACCTATGCAATCCGTCAGTAAGTTGGTTGCTCTCCCCTTGCAGGGTATCCTATAGGGTATTTGAGTCCTTCTTACACCGTCTCAGATACTTGCCACAGTGTACTCTGGCTGCTGCTCCCTGCTTAATCAGCATCTCGCGCTGTCTCATACAGCTCTGTTGTTGTAGATGGATGTAGAAGGCTTTACAGCAGCAAGATTACAGGCCGCAATCTTTATCCGTGTGTGCATGTTATATCTACATTAGATCTCATACCGATCATGCTCCTGTGTAACTATGGGTAAATAGGATGCCATTTCTAAGCTTAACTGGCTTCATCCGAGGTGTTTCAGGGGAGTTTGAACCAACCTGACTTGTGGAGCCTTATTAAAATGCAACCATCTTGTTCGTCCGCTCGCTCTGCCCCCCAAGCCTCCAGCTTTTTGTTCATTGGATCCTTAAAAGGGCAACTATCTTCAATAGGAATAGTAGTTCTCTTAGCCAGAGAAAAAATAGCCCCTTCAACTTTAGTCATCTTGCGCCATGAATCCTTAATGGAGTCAGCAACAGCAAACATCCTTTTAAAAACCGAAGACGGGGAGAAAGATATAAATTAAAAGAGACAAGCGCTCAACCTGGGAACGAACAATAGCATAATAGCTTGCTCTATGGCTAGTTACCACCCAAGAAGCAGCCCATTTTTGCTCAACATGTGCCTTTCACAGAGAAGAACTTTCCTGAAGCATTTCAGTCTGATCCTGACCCAACAGTGCAGTCCAGCCCCAAAATACCAGGCAATCCCTCCCTGAACAAAGGAAACGGCAAAACCCCAGATGTACGTTTTGGCCTAGTGTGAGCCTCTTCAGCGAGGTGCAGCCATATCCCTCTAGGCACACTGAGCAACGGATCCACGTCTGGATTCCTGCATCACACTTAGGGAGACTTCCCTAAGTGTAATAATTTACATAAATTAAAATAGAGAAGCGCTCAACCTGGGAACGAACAATAGCATAATAGCTTGTTCTATGGCTAGTTACCACCCAAGAAGCAGCCTTTTTTTGTTCAACATGTGCCTTTCACAGAGAAGAACTTTCCTGTAGCATGTCAGTCTGATCCTGACCCAACAGTGCAGTTCAGCCCCGAAATATCAGGCAATCCCTCCCTGAACAAGGGAAATGGCAAAACCCCAGACGTATGTTTCAGCCTAGTGTGGGCCTCATCAGTGAGGTGCAGCCATATCCCTCTAGGCAGACTAAGCAACGGGTCCACGTCTGGATTCCCACATCACACTTAGGGAGACGTCCCTAAGTGTCATAATTTGCATAAATAAAAAGAGAGAAGCGCTCAACCTGTGAACGAACAATAGCATAATAGCTTGTTCTATGGCTAGTTACCACCCAACAGTGCAGTCCAGCCCTGAAATACCAGGCAATCCCTCCCTGGACTGGACTGTACTGTCAAGTCAGGATCAGACTGAGATGGCTAAGGAAAGTTCTTCTCTGTGAAAGGCACATATTGAGCAAAAAGAGGCTTCTTCTTGGGGTGTAACTAGCCATAGAACAAGTTATTATGCTATTGTTATTGTTCGTTCCCAGGTTGAGCGCTTCTCTCTTTTTATTTATTATGACACTTAGTTAAAGTTTCCCTAAGTGTGTTGTGGGAATCCAGATGTGGACCCGTTGCTCAGTGTGCCTAGAGGGATATGGCTGCACATAACTGACGAGGCCTGGGGTTTGCTGTTTCTCTCTTTTCAGAGAGGGATTGTCTGGTATTTCGGGGCTGGACTGTACTGTTAAGCAAAAAGAAACTGCTTCTTGGGTGGTAACTAGCCATAGAACAAGCTATTATGCTATTGTTCGTTCCCAGGTTGAGCGCTTCTCTCTTTTTATTTATGCAAATTATGTTAGGGAAGTCTCCCTAAATGTGATGCGGGAATCCAGTAGTGGACCCGTTGCTCAATGTGCCTAGAGGGATATGGCTGCACCTCACTGATGAGGCTCACAATAGGCCGAAATGCACATCTGGGGTTTTGCTGTTTCTCTCGTTCAGAGAGGGATTGCCTGGTATTTCAGGGCTGGACTTTACTGTTAAGTCAGGATCAGCTGTTATGCTTCAGGAAAGTTCTTCTCTGTGAAAGGCACATGTTGAGCAAAAAGAGGCTGCTTCTTGGGTGGTAACTAGCCATAGAACAAGCTATTATGCTATTGTTCGTTCCTAGGTTAAGCGCTTCTCTCTTTTTATTTATGCAAATTATGACACTTAGGTAAATCTCCCTAAGTGTGATGTGGCAATCCAGAGATGGACTCGTTGCTCAGTGTGCCTAGAGGGATATGGCTGCATCTCACTGATGAGGCCCACAATAGGCCGAAACGTACATCTGGGGTTTTGCTGTTTCTCTCGTTCAGAGAGGGATTGCCTGGTATTTCGGGGCTGGACTGTACTGTTAAGTCAGGATCAGACTAATATGCTTTAGGAAAGTTATTCTCTGTGAAAGGCACATGTTGAGCAAAAGGAGGCTGCTTCTTGGGTGGTAACTAGCCATAGAACAAGCTATTATGCTATTGTTCATTCCCAGGTTGAGTGCTTCTCTCTTTTTATTTATGTGGAGAAATGTATCCCTGGCTTCAACCATTCCTGTGAAATAATCTCTGTAACATGGTCAGGAATAGGAAACACTTCCACTGAGGAAGGAACATCATAGAATCTATTAATCTTTCAAGATTTCTTAGGATTAACCACGACAAGAGAGTTGGAGTCGTCCAAAGTAGGCAATACCTCCTTTAACAATACACAAAGGTGTTCAAGCTTAAACCTGAAGTTAACTTCTTCAACCTCAGACAAACGATTTAGACTGTCAGAATCTGAGATTTCACCCTCAAACACTACCGAGATAACGTCCTCCTCAGGGTTATGGGGGCGGTCAACCTGCATAGCAGCAACTGAAACAAGCACCTTACTATCCCCTTAATGCAACAGCCAAGTCTCTAAATGCCTGCATGCTGCCACAATAAAATCCTTAAAAAAAAGAGAAATATGTCCCAAAATAAAGCAGCAGAATCCTATTAAGTGCAAGTCTCCTTCCTGGAAGACAAAAAAACAATTACCTGCAATCTAGCTGTCCAGCAGGAAGACGGCTCACAAGGCGTGAAATGACACATACTACTTACAGAAACCTGTAGAAAAAGAAAGAACAGAGTAACCTAACTCTGGCTTTCTATACCTAAGGCAGCAACTTTCTAATTTACTCCTATTATCAATTTTTCTTTGTTCTCTCACTTTCTTTATTTGAAAAAGAAGGCAGCTAAGGAGCCAGGGCAACCAAATCCTTGCTTGCAAGGAAAAATATCCAAAAAAGGAAATAATTTCTTCAGACACCTCCTCCATTGACAGAGGCAAAGAGAATGACTGGGGATTATGGGTAGGGGAGTGATACTTAAAGGGACGCTGAAACAACATTTTTTGTTTCATGATTCAGATAGATCATGCAATTTTAAGAACCTTTCTAATTTACTCCATATTATCAAATTTTCTTCATTCTCTTTCTATTTTTATTTGAAAAGCAAGCATGTAAGTTTAGAAGCCGGCCCATTATGGGTTCACAACCTGAGTTGTCCTTGCTGATTAAACAGCACCAATAAACAAGTGCTACCCAGGGTACTGAACCAAAAATGTTCTGGCTCCTCCTTAGCTGCCTTCTTTTTCAAATAAAAAAAGTGAGAGACCAAAGAAAAATTGATAATAGGAGTAAATTATAAAGTTGCTTAAAATTGCATGCTCTATCTGAAAAATTAAAGAATAAAATGTGGGTTTAGCGTCCCTTTAACAGCCTGGCTGTGGTGCTCTTTGCCTCCTACTGCTGGCCAGGAGTGATATTCCCACTAGTAATTGAATGATGTTGTGGATTCTCCTCTCCATATCTTAGGAAAGAAATATATATCTAAACATTCTTGAAAGTCTGAGGATACAGGATAGACAGTTAATTAACATGTGAGGAGTAAAACCCCTGCTCCTGCAGTGTGAGTTGAGGTTTGGAGTAATCCTTTTTCAAGGGTTTCATGAAAAAGTTTTACTGAGGTTCAGAGTGAAAGAAAGGTAAAGTCACATGAGATTCAGAACCTGAAAAAAAAGAACATTGGGCCAATTATAAATAAAATGCAGGCATATATACTGGTCTCCTTTTTATTTAAAGGGGTATGAAACTCAAAATGTTTCTTTCATGATTCAGATAGAGCATGCAATTTTACACAACTTTCTAATTTACTTCTACTATCAAGTTTTCTTTGTTTTCATATATTTTTTTGAAAAACAGGACGGTAAGCTTAGGAGCGTGCACTTGTCTGAAGCACTATATGGTATCTGTTTTTCAAGAACGTTATCCATTTTCAAGAATGTTAAATGGCAGCACTATTTCCTGTCATGCAGTGCTCCAGAAACCTACCTAGGTAGCTCTTCCACAAAGAATACCATGGGAACAAAGCAAACTTAAGAATTGAAATACATTGGCACATTTTTAAAATTGTATGATTGTCTAAATGCCAAAAGAAAATGTTTGGGTTTCATATCCCTTTAAAACATCAACTATTTTTTTTTATAGATTTATAAAAATCTCGCCTTAATCATCATCAGAGAGTTGATACTCAAGTGCATATATGTTTGGACAATAGATAGATGAAAATTCTGTTTACATTTCTTTAACTGAAGGAAGTTTCCTGAAGTTGGATTATGCTTTTGAAGGAGACCAGACTATATCAAACACCTATTCCAAATGATCAGTTTCCACAGTAGCTTTCTTAGAGACAAGTTTTGGCTTGCTGTATGTGCCATATACTTAAACTCAAACATTTTATTTCATGATTCAGATAGAGAATTCAATTTTAAACAACATTCCACTTTACTTTTATTTTCTAATTAGCTTAATTCTTTAGATATCCTTTGGTAAAAGAAATACCAATGCACAAGGGTGAGCCAATCACACAAGGCATCTATATGCAGTTACCAATCAGCAGCTACTGAGCCTATCTAGATATGCTCTTTATATATCATTAAAGAAAAAAATGTGGGTTTCATATCCCATTAAATAGAAGGGACATCCTAAAACATTTAATGTGAAATGGCTTAATGTAGCCTAATGAGTAAAAAAGTGGCCAAATGTTAATCAATTGCTGCATAATTTTGCACAACCCAAGATTTCCACTATTCAAGCCTATCCTAGAAGTTTCATGGATTTTGGTTTCCCACAAGGCAAATTAGTGACATTAAGCTTGTTTTTTTGGGGAGCTTAATGTGGCTTAACGTACAAAATTGAACTTAAATGTTAACCAAATTCCCCTAAACTTCCCACAATACAAAAATCTATCCATACGAACATATTATGAAAATTTCAGGACATTTAATAAAACATACCAAAAGTTATTCACATTTATTTTTTTTACAATCCTAAAACATTTAATGTGAACGGCTTAACGTAAAAAAGAGCTTAATGTACCAAAATTCGCCTAAACATCAATCAATTGCCTTGAAACTTGGCAAAAACTCAGTTTTTCACTTTCCAAACCTATCCTAGAAGATTCATGGATTTTGGTTTCCCAGAAAGCAAATAAGTGACATTAAGCTTGTTTTTTTGGGGAGCTTAATGTGGCTTAACGTACAAAAAAGAACTTAGATTTTAACCAATTTCTGCCAAACTTCCCACAATACAAAAATCTATCTATTCGAAGATATTATGAAAATTTCAGGACATTTGATAAAACATATCAAAAGTTATTCACATTTAACTTTTTTTTTACAATCCTAAAACATTAAGGGGCCTATCTATCAAAGTGTCAACCGCAAATATGCCGGAATTCCGCGTCATAATTGTTGCGAGATTGATCCGACCTAGTTCGAAGCCTCAAGACTGGCAAATGTTGAAATTTGTGACGTAACATACGATCCACCGGTCTCAATCCGACACAGATCGATGTTTACGTCATTACAAATGTTCCGAATACACATTCAGCTCTATTTGACACTTTTTCCCATTTATCAAACTTCTAACAGGTACGCTTGAGGCTATTTGGATGCAGCGTACTTGGTTTTCAATCCGCCACCCTTGAGGCCTCGGATGCCATAGGAATTAATGGGAGTATGAAAACACAGAAAGCTTATGTTCAATGCTGCAAGAGAATGAAGCATACCCCATTGATTTCTATGGTAGAAAAATAGTTCGGTTTACACCTAATACCCTAACATAAACCCTGAGTCTAAACACCCCTAATCTGCCGTCCCCAACATCGCCGCCACCTACATAATGTTATTAACCCCTATTCTGCCACTCCCCGACACTGCCACAACCTAAATAAACGTATTAACCCCAAACCTTCGGCCTCCCACATCACCACCACTAACTAAACCTATTAGCCCCTAAACCGTCAGCCCCCCACATTGCAAAAACTAAAATAAGCTATAAACCCCTAAACCGAACAACCCCTTAACTTTAAATTAAAATTACAACATCCCTATCTTCAAATACATTAAAAGTAACCTGTAGAATTAAAATAAACTAATTTTAAACTATTCATTAACCTACCATAACTATTATACTAAAATTACATTAAATTACCAATTAAATAAACTAAATTACATATTAAAAAACCTAACCCTACTAAAATTATTTAAATATACAATTAAACATTATTACAAAGTCCTAAAGTACAAAAACAAAACCCACTAAATTACAAAAAATAACAAACCAAATTATCAAAAATATTTTTTTACTCCTAATCTAATAGCCCTATCAAAATAAAAAAGCCCCCCCCAAAAAATAAAAAAAACATAGCCTACAATAAACTACCAATGGCCCTTAAAAGGGCCTTTTGTGGGGCATTGCCTCAAAGATATCAGCTCTTTTATCTGTAAAAAAAAACACAAACAGTAAAAACCACCACCCATCCACCAACCCCCTCAAATAAAATAACTATCTAAAATAACTTAAGCTAACCATTGCACTGAAAAACATAATTTATGTAAGAACTTACCTGATAAATTCATTTCTTTCATATTTGCAAGAGTCTATGAGCTAGTGACGTATGGGATATACAATCATACCAGGAGGGGCAAAGTTTCCCAAACCTCAAAATGCCTATAAATACACCCCTCACCACACCCATAATTCAGTTTAACGAATAGCCAAGCAGTGGGGTGATAAAGAAAGGAGTAGAAAGCATCAACAAAAGAAATTTGGAAATAATTGTGCTTTATACAAAAAAATCATAACCACCATAAAAGGGTGGGCCTCATGGACTCTTGCCAATATGAAAGAAATGAATTTATCAGGTAAGTTCTTACATAAATTATGTTTTCTTTCATGTAATTGGCAAGAGTCCATGAGCTAGTGACGTATGGGATAGCAATACACAAGATGTGGAACTCCACGCAAGAGTCACTAGAGAAGGAGGGATAAAATAAAAACAGCCATTTTCCGCTGAAAAAAATTAATCCACAACCCAAAAAAATAAGTTTATTCTCATAAATGAAAGAAAAAAACTTAAATCAAAAGCAGAAGAATCAAACTGAAACAGCTGCCTAAAGAATTTTTCTACCAAAAACTGCTTCTGAAGAAGCAAATACATCAAAACGGTAGAATTTAGTAAATGTATGCAAAGAGGACGAAGTTGCCGCTTTTGCAAATCTGATCAACTGAAGCTTCATTCTTAAAGGCCCACGAAGTGGAGACTGATCTAGTAGAATGAGCTGTAATTCTCTGAGACGGGGCCTGACCCGACTCCAAATAAGCTTGATGAATCAAAAGTTTCAACCAAGAAGCCAAGGAAATAGCAGAAGCCTTCTGACCATTCCTAGGACCAGAAAATAAAACAAATAGACTGGAAGTCTTCCTGAAATCTTTAGTAGCTTCCACATAATATTTCAAAGCTCTTACCACATCCAAAGAATGTAAGGATCTGTCCAAAAAATTCTTAGGATTAGGACAAAAGGAAGGGACAACAATTTCTCTTTTAATGTTGTTAGAATTCACAACCTTAGGTACAAAATGGAAAAGAAGTCCGCAAAACTGCCTGATCCTGATGAAAAATCAGAAAAGGAGACTCACAAGAAAGAGCAGATAGCTCAGAAACTCTTCTAGCAGAAGAGATAGCCAAAAGGAACAACACTTTCCAAGAAAGTAGTTTAATGTCCAAAGAATGCATAGGCTCAAATGGAGGAGCCTGTAAAGCCTTCAGAACCAAATTAAGACTCCAAGGAGGAGAATTGATTTAATGACAGGCTTAATATGAACTAAAGCCTGTACAAAACAGTGAATATCAGGAAGTATAGCAATCTGTGAAATAAAACAGAAAGAGCAGAGATTTGTCCCTTCAAGGAACTTGCAGACAAACCCTTATCCAAACCATCCTGAAGAAACTGTAAAATTCTAGGAATTCTAAAAGAATGCCAAGAGAATTTATGAGAAGAACACCATGAAATGTAAGTCTTCCAAACTCTATAATAAATCTTTCTAGAGACAGATTTACGAGCTTGTAACATAGTATTAATCACTGAGTGAGAGAAACCTCTATGACTTAGTACTAAGCGTTCAATTTCCATACCTTCAAATTTAATGATTTGAGATCCTGATGGAAAAATGGACCTTGAGACAGTAGGTCTGGCCTTAACGGAAGTGGCCAAGGCTGGCAACTGGACATTCGAACCAGATACGCATACCAAAACCTGTGAGGCCATGCTGGAGCCACCAGCAACACAAATGATTGTTCCATGATGATTTTGGAGATCACTCTTGGAAGGAGAACTAGAGGAGGGAAAATGTAAGCAGGATGATAACACCAAGGAAGTGTCAGCGCATCCACTGCTTCCGCCTGAACATCCCTGGTCCTGGACAGGTATCTGGGAAGTTTCTTGTTTAGATGAGAGGCCATGAGATCTATCTCTGGAAGACCCCACATCTGAACAATCTGAGAAAACACATCTGGATGGAGAGACCACTCCCCTGGATGTAAAGTCTGACGGCTGAGATAATCCGCCTCCCAATTGTCTACACCTGGGATATGCACCACAGAGATTAGACAGGAGCTGGATTCCGCCCAAACAAGTATCTGAGATACTACTTTCATAGCTTGGGGACTGTGAGTCCCTCCCTGATGATTGACATATGCCACTGTTGTGATATTGTCTGTCTGAAAACAAATGAACGGTTCTCTCTTTAACAGAGGCCAAAACTGAAGAGCTCTGAGAATTGCACGGAGTTCTAAAATATTTATTGGTAATCTTGCCTCTTGAGATTTCCAAACCTCTTGTACTGTCAGAGATCCCCAAACAGCTCCCCAACCTGAAAGACTCGCATCTGTTGTGATCACAGTCCAGGTTGGCCAAACAAAATAAGCCCCTTGAACTAAACAATGGTGATCTATCCACCACGTCAGAGAGTGTCGTACATTGGGATTTAAGGATATTAATTGTGATATCTTTGTATAATCCCTGTACCATTGGTTCAGCATACAAAGCTGTAGAGGTCTCATGTGAAAACAAGCAAAGGGGATTGCGTCCGATGCTGCAGTCATGAGACCTAAAACTTCCATGCACATAGCCACTGAAGGGAATGACTGAGACTGAAGGTGCCGGCAGGCTGCAACCAATTTTAAACGTCTCTTGTCTGTTAGAGACAGAGTCATGGACACTGAATCTATCTGGAAGCCTAAAAAGGTGACCCTTGTCTGAGGAATCAAGAAACTTTTTGGTAAATTGATCCTCCAACCATGTTTCCGAAGAAACAACACTAGTTGATTTGTGTGAGATTCTGCAGAATATAAAGACTGAGCTAGTACCAAGATATCGTGCAAATAAGGAAACACCGCAATACCCTGTTCTCTGATTACAGAGAGTAGGGCACCTAGAACCTTTGAAAAGATTCTTGGAGCTGTTGCTAGGCCAAATGGAAGAGCAACAAATTGGTAATGCTTGTCTAGAAAAGAGAATCTCAGAAACTGATAATGTTCTGGATGAATCGGAATATGAAGGTATGCATCCTGCAAGTCTATTGTGGACATATAATGTTCTTGCTGAACAAAAGGCAGAATAGTCCTTATAGTCACTATCTTGAAAGTTGGTACTCTTACATAACGATTCAAAATTTTTAGATCCAGAACTGATCTGAATAAATTTTCCTTCTTTGGGACAATGAATAGATTTGAATAAAACCCCAAACCTTGTTCCTGAAAAGGAACTGGCATGATTACCCCTGAAGACTCCAGGTCTGAAACACACTTCAAGAAAGCCTGAGCTTTTACTGGATTTGCTGGTATACGTGAGAGAAATAATCTTCTCACAGGAGGTCTTACTCTGAATCCTATTCGATACCCTTGAGAGACAATGCTCTGAATGCATTGATTGTGGACAGAATTTATCCAAATATCCTTGAAAAATCTTAATCTGCCCCCTACCAGCTGAGCTGGAATGAGGGCTGCACCTTCATGCGGACTTAGGGGCTGACTTTGGTTTCATAAATGGCTTGGATTTATTCCAATTTGAAACAGATTCCTTTGGGGGAAGGATTAAGTTTTTGTTCCTTATTTTGACGAAAGGAATGAAAACGGTTAGAAGCCTTAGATTTACCCTTAGGTTTTTTATCCTGAGGCAGAAAAACTCTCTTTCCCCCAGTGACAGTTGAAATAATAGAATCCAACTGAGAACCAAATAAATTATTACCTTGGAAAGAAAGAGATAGTAATCTATATTTAGATGTCATATCAGCATTCCAAGATTTAAGCCAAAAAGCTCTCCTAGCTATTTTGATAATATCAAAAATGACATCACAAATAAAATGATTAGCACATTGCAGTAAGCGAATAATGCTAGATATGTCAGAATCCAATTCTTGTTTCGCTAAATTCTCCAACCAGAAAGTTGATGCAGCCGCAACATCAGCCAAAGAAATTGCAGGTCTGAGAAGATGACCTGAATATAAATAGGCCTTCCTTAGATAAGATTCAAGCTTCATATCTAAAGGATCCTTAAAGGAAGTACTATCTTCCATAGGAATAATGGTACGTTTAGGAAGAGTAGAAATAGCCCAATCAACTTTGGGGATTTTTTCCCAAAACTCTATAGAATTTGCTGGTAAAGGATACCATTTTTTAAACCTTGAAGAAGGAATAAAAGAAGTACCTAGCTTATTCCATTCCTTAGAAATCATATCAGAAATAGCCTCAGGAATAGGAAAAAACCCCTGGAGAAACCACAGGAGGTTTAAAAACAGCATTTAAACGTTTATTAGACTGAACGTCGAGGACTGGTTACCTCAAATTGCAAAGTAATTAACACTTATTTTAATAAAGAACGCATATACTCTATTTTAAATAAATAAGTAGATTTGTCAGTGTCAATGTCTGAGGAAGGATCTTCTGTATCAGATAGATCCTCATCAGAAGAGGATAAATTATTATGTTGTTGGTCATTTGAAATTTCATCAACTGAATGAGAAGTTTTAAAAGACCTTTTACGTTTATTAGAAGGTGGAAATGCAGACAAAGCCTTCAGGATAGAATCAGAAACAAATTCTTTCAAATTCATAGGTATATCATGTACTTTAGAAGTTGAAGGAACTGCAACTGGCAATGTACTATTACTGATGGATACACTATCTGCATGTAAAAGTTTATCATGACAACTATTACAAATGACATTCAGCGAAATAATTTCTACAATTTTACAACAAATGCACTTAGCTTTGGTAGAACCGATGTCAGGCAGCAATGTTCCAGCAGAAACTTCTGAGGCAGGATCAGATTGAGACATCTTGCAAAACGTAAAAGAAAAAACAACATATAAAGCAACATTATCAATTTCCTTATATGACAGTTTCAGGAATGGGAAAAAATGCAAATAGCATAGCCCTCTGATAAAGAAAAAGGCAAGAGGCAAACATCAATGGGGTATTGAAATAATGAAAAAGTTTGGCGCCAAGAATGATGCACAACGTAACTGAAAACTTTTTTGGTGCCAATAATAACCGGAAATGACACACTCGCATCACTAATGACGCAACCGTGTGTAAGGCTTTGGCGTCAACTATGACGCCGGAAATGACAAAGTTGCGTCATAGACGTGTTTTTCGCAACAAAAAAATGATTGCGCCAAGAATGACGCAATAAAGTTTAGCATTTGACGCACCCGCGGGCCTAATACTGCCCACAATTTGCAAGAAGTAGTCAATTGAAAAAAAGACTAAACCCCAGTTAAGAAAGAAATTTCTTAAAAATGTTTATATTCCCCAAATATGAAACTGACAGTCTGCAGAAGGAAATACATGAACCTGACTCATGGCAAATATAAGTACAATACATATATTTAGAACTTTATATAAATGCATAAAGTGCCACACCATAGCTGAGGTGTCTTAAGTAATAAAAAACATACTTACCAAAAGACACACATCCACATATAGCAGATAGCCAAACCAATACTAAAACAGTTATCAGTAGAGGTAATGGTAAATTGAGAGTATATCGTCGATCTGAAAAGGGAGGTAGGAGATGAATCTCTACGACCGATAACAGAGAACCTATGAAATAGACCCCCATTAGGGAAATCATTGTATTCAATAAGTGATACTCCCTTCACGTCCCTCTGACATTCGCTGTACTCTGAGAGGAATTGGGCTTCAACAATGCTGAGAAGCACATATCAATGTAGAAATCTAGCACAAACTTTCTTCACCACCTCCATAGGAGGCAAAGTTTGTAAGACTGAATTATGGGGGTGGTGAGGGGTGTATTTATAGGCATTTTGAGGTTTGGGAAACTTTGCCCCTCCTGGTAGGATTGTATATCCCATACATCACTAGCTCATGGACTCTTGCCAATTACATGAAAGAAAGGGCATTTGTATGGGCATTGCCCGTAAAAGGGCATTTAGCTCTTTTGCCATGTCCTGAAAAGGGCAATCAGCTCTTTTATGAAAAGCCCAAACCCTAAGCTAAAATAAAAACCCACCCAAAAAACACCTAACACTAACCCCCGACGATCCACTTCCAGTGATTGAAGTCCCGCTTGAAGGATCCATCCAGCCGGTGAAGTTCTCATCCAGGCGGAAAGAAGTCTTCATCCAGACGGCCTCTTCGATCTTCATCCAGCCCGCAAAGTCTTCATCCGGCGCGGAGCAGGTCCATCCTGTAGGACATCCGGGTGCGGACCATCTTCTTCATACGGTCGCCGCCGTACACTGGAACTTCAATGCAAATGACGCCATCAAAGATGGCGTCCCTTGCATTCCTATTGACTGAAAGATTTCTATCAGCCAATAGTAATTAATCCTGCTAAAATCCTTTTGGCTGTTCCAATCAGTCAATAGGATTGAGCTCTCATCCTAGTGGCTTTTCCAATCAGCCAATAGGATTGGCCTCTCATTCTATTGGCTGATTGGAACAGCCAATAGGATGAGAGCTCAATCCTATTGGCTGATTGGAACAGCCAATAGGATTTTAGCAGCTTTAATTCCAATTGGCTGATAGAAATCTTTCAGCCAATAGGAATGCAAGGGATGCCATCTTTGATGGCGTCACTTGCATTGAAGTTCCAGTGTACGGTGGCGACCATATGAAAAGGATGCTCCGCGCCATATGTCTTCAGGATGGACCCGCTCCACCACAGATTTATGAAGATAGAAGATGCCGTCTGGCTGAAGACTTCTTGCCACATTGATAAAGACTTCTTGCCGTCTGGATGAGGACTTCGCCGTCTTGATTGATCCTTCAAGCAAGACTTCAAGAAATGTAAGTGGATTGTCGGGGGTTAGTGTTAGTTTTTTTAAGGTTTTTTTGGGTGGGTTTTATTTTTAGATTAGGGTCTGGGCAGTAAAAGAGCTAAATGCCCTTTTAAATGCAATGCTCATACAAATTCCCTTTTCAAGGCAATGGGTAGCTTAGGTTATTTTAGATAGTTTTTTTATTTGGGCGGTTGGTTGGGTGGTGGGTTTGTATTTTTTTTACAGGTAAAAAAGCTGATATCTTTGGGGCAATGCCCCACAAAAGGCCCTTTTAAGGGCCATTGGTAGTTTATTGTAAGCTAGAGTTTTTTTTTTGGGGGGGGGTAAACATTTTTTTTAGGTGTAACATTTTTTATTTTTTATAATTTGGTTTGTTATTTTTTGTAAATTAGTGTTTGATTTTTGGTAACTTAGGCCTAGATTTAGAGTTCGGCGGTTAAAAGGGCTGTTAACGCTCCGCGGGTTTTTTTCTGGCCGCACCATAAATTTAACTCTGGTATCGAGAGTTCAAACAAATGCTGCGTTAGGCTCCAAAAAAGGAGCGTAGAGCATTTTTACCGCAAATGCAACTCTCGATACCAGAGTTGCTTACGGACGCGGCCGGGCATCAAAAACGTGCTCGTGCACGATTCTCCCATAGGAAACAATGGGGCTGTTTGAGCTGAAAAAAAACCTAACACCTGCAAAAAGCAGCGTTCAGCTCCTAACGCAGCCCCATTGTTTCCTATGGGGAAACACCTCCTAAGTCTGCACCTAACACCCTAACATGTACCCCGAGTCTAAACACCCCTAACCTTACACTTATTAACCCCTAATCTGCCGCCCCCGCTATCGCTGACCCCTGCATTACACTTTTAACCCCTAATCTGCCGCTCCGTAAACCGCCGCCACCTACGTTATCCCTATGTACCCCTAATCTGCTGCCCTAACATCGCCGACCCCTATGTTATATTTATTAACCCCTAATCTGCCCCCCACAACGTCGCCGACACCTACCTACACTTATTAACCCCTAATCTGCCGAGCGGGACCTGAGCGCTACTATAATAAAGTTATTAACCCCTAATCCGCCTCACTAACCCTATCATAAATAGTATTAACCCCTAATCTGCCCTCCCTAACATCGCCGACACCTACCTTCAATTATTAACCCCTAATCTGCCGACCGGAGCTCACCGCTATTATAATAAATGTATTAACCCCTAAAGCTAAGTCTAACCCTAACACTAACACCCCCCTAAGTTAAATATAATTTTTTATCTAACGAAATAAATTAACTCTTATTAAATAAATAATTCCTATTTAAAGCTAAATACTTACCTGTAAAATAAATCCTAATATAGCTACAATATAAATTATAATTATATTATAGCTATTTTAGGATTAATATTTATTTTACAGGCAACTTTGTAATTATTTTAACCAGGTACAATAGCTATTAAATAGTTAAGAACTATTTAATAGTTACCTAGTTAAAATAATTACAAATTTACCTGTAAAATAAATCCTAACCTAAGATATAATTAAACCTAACACTACCCTATCAATAAAATAATTAAATAAACTACCTACAATTACCTACAATTAACCTAACACTACACTATCAATAAATTAATTAAACACAATTGCTACAAATAAATAACATTAAATAAACTATCTAAAGTACAAAAAATAAAAAAGAACTAAGTTACAGAAAATAATAAAATATTTACAAACATAAGAAAAATATTACAACAATTTTAAACTAATTACACCTACTCTAAGCCCCTAATAAAATAACAAAGCCCCCCAAAAAAAAAATTCCCTACCCTATTCTAAAATACAAATATTACAAGCTCTTTTACCTTACCAGCCCTGAACAGGGCCCTTTGCGGGGCATGCCCCAAGAATTTCAGCTCTTTTTGCCTGTAAAAAAAAACATACTATACCCCCCCCCCCAACATTACAACCCACCACCCACATACCCCTAATCTAACCCAAACCCCCCTTAAATAAACCTAACACTACCCCCCTGATGATCTTCCTACCTTGTCTTCACCATGCCAGGTTCACCGATCCGTCCTGGCTCCAAGATCTTCATCCAACCCAAGCGGGGGCTAGACATCCACTGAAGAAGTCCAGAAGAGGGTCCAAAGTCTTCCTCCTATCCGGCAAGAAGAGGACATCCGGACCGGCAAACATCTTCTCCAAGCGGCATCTTCTATCTTCTTCCATCCGATGACGACCGGCTCCATCTTGAAGACCTCCAGCGCGGATCCATCCCACTTCTTCCGACGACTAGACGACGAATGACGGTTCCTTTAAGGGACGTCATCCAAGATGGCGTCCCTCGAATTCCGATTGGCTGATAGGATTCTATCAGCCAATCGGAATTAAGGTAGGAATTTTCTGATTGGCTGATGGAATCAGCCAATCAGAATATAGTTCAATCCGATTGGCTGATCCAATCAGCCAATCAGATTGAGCTCGCATTCTATTGGCTGATCGGAACAGCCAATAGAATGCGAGCTCAATCTGATTGGCTGATTGGATCAGCCATCGGATTGAACTATATTCTGATTGGCTGATTCCATCAGCCAATCAGAAAATTCCTACCTTAATTCCGATTGGCTGATAGAATCCTATCAGCCAATCGGAATTCGAGGGACGCCATCTTGGATGACGTCCCTTAAAGGAACCGTCATTCGTCGTCTAGTCGTCGGAAGAAGAGGATGGATCCGCGCTGGAGGTCTTCAAGATGGAGCCGGTCGTCATCGGATGGAAGAAGATAGAAGATGCCGCTTGGAGAAGATGTTTGCCGGTCCGGATGTCCTCTTCTTGCCGGATAGGAGGAAGACTTTGGACCCTCTTCTGGACTTCTTCAGTGGATGTCTAGCCCCCGCTTGGGTTGGATGAAGATCTTGGAGCCAGGACGGATCGGTGAACCTGGCATGGTGAAGACAAGGTAGGAAGATCTCAGGGGGGTAGTGTTAGGTTTATTTAGGGGGGGGTTTGGGTTAGATTAGGGGTATGTGGGTGGTGGGTTGTAATGTTGGGGGGGGGGTATAGTATGTTTTTTTTTACAGGCAAAAGAGCTGAAATTCTTGGGGCATGCCCCGCAAAGGGCCCTGTTCAGGGCTGGTAAGGTAAAAGAGCTTGTAATATTTGTATTTTAGAATAGGGTAGGGAATTTTTTATTTTGGGGGGCTTTGTTATTTTATTAGGGGGCTTAGAGTAGGTGTAATTAGTTTAAAATTGTTGTAATATTTTTCTTATGTTTGTAAATATTTTATTATTTTCTGTAACTTAGTTCTTTTTTATTTTTTGTACTTTAGATAGTTTATTTAATGTTATTTATTTGTAGCAATTGTGTTTTAATTAATTTATTGATAGTGTAGTGTTAGGTTAATTGTAGGTAATTGTAGGTAGTTTATTTAATTATTTTATTGATAGGGTAGTGTTAGGTTTAATTATATCTTAGGTTAGGATTTATTTTACAGGTAAATTTGTAATTATTTTAACTAGGTAACTATTAAATAGTTCTTAACTATTTAATAGCTATTGTACCTGGTTAAAATAATTACAAGTTACCTGTAAAATACATCCTAAAATAGCTATAATATAATTATAATTTATATTGTAGCTATATTAGGATGTATTTTACAGGTAAGTATTTAGCTTTAAATAGGAATTATTTATTTAATAAGAGTTAATTTATTTCGTTAGATAAAAATTATATTTAACTTAGGGGGGTGTTAGTGTTAGGGTTAGACTTAGCTTTAGGGGTTAATACATTTATTAGAATAGCGGTGAGCTCCGGTCGGCAGATTAGGGGGTTAATAATTGAAGGTAGGTGTCGGCGATGTTAGGGAGGGCAGATTAGGGGTTAATACTATTTATGATAGGGTTAGTGAGGCGGATTAGGGGTTAATAACTTTATTATAGTAGCGCTCAGGTCCGCTCGGCAGATTAGGGGTTAATAAGTGTAGGTAGGTGTCGGCGACGGTTGTGGGGGGCAGATTAGGGGTTAATAAATATAACATAGGGGTCGGCGATGTTAGGGGCAGCAGATTAGGGGTACATAAGTATAACGTAGGTGGCGGTCGGCAGATTAGGGGTTAAAAATTTTAATCGAGTGGCGGCGATGTGGGGGGACCTCGGTTTAGGGGTACATAGGTAGTTTATGGGTGTTAGTGTACTTTTGGGTACAGTAGTTAAGAGCTTTATAAACCGGCGTTAGCCAGAAAGCTCTTAACTCCTGCTATTTTCAGGCGGCTGGAATCTTGTCGTTAGAGCTCAACGCTCACTGCAGAAACGACTCTAAATCCAGCGTTAGAAAGATCCCATTGAAAAGATAGGCTACGCAAATGGGCGTAGGGGGATCTGCGGTATGGAAAAGTCGCGGCAGAAAAAGTGAGCGTTAGACCCTTTAATCACTGACTCCAAATACCAGCGGGCGCCCAAAACCAGCGTTAGGGAGCCTCTAACGCTGGTTTTGACGGCTACCGCCGAACTCTAAATCTAGGGCCTTAGTGTTGTTGTTTTTTTGTACTTTAGGACTTTGTAATAATGTTTAATTGTATATTAAAATAATTTTAGTAGGGTTAGGTTTTTTAATATGTAATTTAGTTTATTTAATTGGTAGTTTAATTTAATTTTAGTATAATAGTTAGGGTAGGTTAATTAATAGTTTAAATTAGTTTATTTTAATTCTACAGGTTAAGATTTAATTTATTTGAAGATAGGGATTTAGTAAATTTAATTTAAAGTTAAGGGGTTGTTAGGTTTAGGCGTTAATAGCTTAATTTAGTTTTTGGCGATGTGGGGGGCCAGACGGATTAGGGTGTTAATAGGTTTAGTTAGTTGTGGTGATGTGGGAGGCCAGAGGTTTAGGGGTCAATGAGTTTATTAGGGTTGCGGCGGGTGTTGGGGAGCGGCGGGGATAGGGGGTTAAGAACTTTATGTTGCGGCGGGGGCGGGGAATGACGGGATAGGGGTTAAACATTTTAGTATGGTGGCGGTGTTTAGTGAAACGATATCAATAAAGTTGGGAAAAAGCCGAATAGACGCGAGATCGATGACCGCTAGTTAACAAAAGTCCGATGCTCATCGCCCCGTACTTGGTGCGTGTGTTTTTGGCGGCTTTTTTAAATAAATAAGGAGATCATATTGAGACCTGAGGCCGCAGTGTCTGGTGATGTTAGTCGAGCGTATTGATGCCAGCGAATCTAACATAGTGACGCTTTGATAGATATCCCCCTAAATGTTTTAGGGTTTACCATTTTTTTTTCACCGCTCACTTAACACAACGCTGGTATTACAGGTTTTTTTTTAAACCCGGCGTTAGCCACAAAAAGGTGAGCGTAGAGCAAAATTTAGCTCCACATATCACCTCAATACAAGCGTTGCTTACGGTAGCGGTGAGCTGGCTAAGCGTGCTTGTGCACAATTTCCCCATAGGAATCAATGGGGCAGAATCGGCTGAAAAAAAACCTAACACCTGCAAAAAAGCAACGTTCAGCTCCTAACGCAGCCCCATTGATTCCTATGGGGAAATAAAGTTATGTCTACACCTAACACCCTAACATGAACCCCCGAGTCTAAACACCCCTAATCTTACACTTATTAACCCCTAATCTGCCGCCCCCGACATCGCCGACACCTACATTATATTATTAACCCCTAATCTGCCGCCCGACATCGCCGCCACCTACATTATCCCTATGAACCAGTAATCTGCTGCCCCCAACATCGCTGACACCTACTTTTTATTTATTAACCCCTACTCTGCCGCCCCCATGTTGACCTCCACCTAACTACACTTATTAACCCCTAATCTGCCGCCGCAACGTCGCCCGCCACTATAATAAAGTTATTAACCCCTAAATCTAAGTCTAACCCTAAATCTAACCCCCCTAACTTAAATATAATTTTAAAAAATCTAAATAAAATTACTAGTATTAACTAAATTATTCCTATTTAAAACTAAATACTTACCTATAAAATAAAACCTAAGCTAGCTACAATATAACTAATAGTTACATTGTAGCTATCTCAGTGTTTATTTTTATTTTACAGGCAACTTTGTATTTATTTTAACTAGGTACAATAGTTATTAAATATTAATTAACTATTTAATAGCTACCTAGTTAAAATAAGTACAAATTTACCTGTAAAATAAATCCTAACCTAAGTTACAATTACACCTAACACTACACTATCATTAAATAAATTAACTAAATTACCTACAATTAATTACAATTAAATTAAATAAACTAAAGTACGAAGAAAAACCCCCACTAACTTACAGAAAAAAATAAAATAATTACAAGAATTTTAAACTAATTACACCTAATCTAATCCCCCTAATAAAATAAAAAAGCCCCCCAGAATAATAAAAATCCCTACCCTATACTAAATTACAAATAGCCCTTAAAAGGGCCTTTTGCGGGGCATTGCCCCAAAGTAATCAACTCTTTTACCTGTAAAAAAAAATACTATACCCCCCCAACATTAAAACACCCACCACTAACACACCCAACCCTACTCTAAAATCCACCCAATCCCCCTTAATAAAACCTAACACTACCCCCTTGAAATCACCCTACTGTGAGACGTCTTCACCCAACCGGGCACAAGTGGTCCTCCAGGGGGGCAGAAGTCTTCATCCGATCCAGGCAGAAGTGGACCTCCAGACGGGTAGAAGTCTTCATCCAGGCGGCATCTTCTATCTTCATCCATCCGGAGCGGAGTGGGACCATCTTGAAGCCAGCTGACGCAGAGCATCCATCCAGACCGACGACTAAACGACAAATGACAGTTCCTTTAAATGACGTCATCCAAGATGGCATCCCTTGAATTCCTATCAGTCAATCGGAATTAAGGTACGAAAATCTATTGGCTGATCCAATCAGCCAATAAGATTGAACTTGCATTCTATTGGCTGATTGGAACAGCCAATAGAATGCGAGCTCAATCCTATTGGCTGATTGGATCAGCCAATAGGATTGAACTTCAATCCTATTGGCTGTTTTTTTTTTTTTTTTTTTACAGGTAAAAGAGCTGATTACTTTGGGGCAATGCCCCACAAAAGGCCCTTTTAAGGGCTATTTGGTAATTTAGTATAGGGTAGGTATTTTTATTATTTTGGGGGGCTTTTTTATTTTATTAGGGGGATTAGATTAGGTGTAATTAGTTTAAAAATTCTTGTAATTATTTAATTTTTTTCTGTAATTTAGTGTTTGTTTTTTTTCGTACTTTTATTTAATTTAATTGTAATTAATTGTAGGTAATTTAGTTAATTTATTTAATGATAGTGTAGTGTTAGGTGTAATTGTAACTTGGGTTAGGATTTATTTTACAGGTAAATTTGTACTTATTTTAACTAGGTAGCTATTAAATAGTTAATAACTATTTAATAACTATTCTACCTAGTTAAAATAAATACAAAGTTGTCTGTAAAATAACAATAAATCCTAAGATAGCTACAAATGTAACTATTAGTTATATTGTAGCTAGCTTAGGGTTTATTTTATAGGTAAGTATTTAGTTTTAAATAGGAATAATTTAGTTAATGATAGTAATTTTATTTCGTTTTATTTGAATTATATTTAAGTTAGGGGGGCAAGTCCCATTGAAAAGATAGGATACGTAATTTACATAAGGAGATTTGCGGTAAGCTCGAGTCGTTGAAGAAAAGTGAGCGGTACACCTGTACCTGCCAGACTCGTAATACCAGCGGGCATTAAAAAGCAGTGTTGGGACCTCTCAACGCTGCTTTTTAAGGCTAACGCAAGACTCGTAATCTAGCCGTAAATGTTTTAGGATTGTAAAAAAATAGTTACATGCGAATAACTTTTGGTATGTTTTATCAAATGTCCTGACATTTTCATAATATATGTTTGAATAAATAGATTAATGTATTGTGGTAAGTTTGGGGGAAATTAGTTGACATCTAAGTTCAATTTTGTACGTTAAGCCACATTAAGCTCTCAAAAAACCAAGCTTAATGTCACTCATTTGCCTTGTGGGACACCAAAATACATGAAACTTCTAGGATAGGCTTGGATAGTGGAAATCTTGGGTTGTACAAAATTATGCAGCAATTGATTAACATTTGGCCACTTTTTTTACTCATTAAGCTACATTAAACCATTTTCACATTAAATGTTTTAGGATGTCCCAAATAGAAACAGAAAATCTTTCCGAGCATTTAATATGTGATGCTTAATAGTGAAACCAATGTCCAGAAAATAGCTTGTGGCTTTTAAATAAATAATCTCTTCCACTGTAAGTTCTGTCTGTTCCATTGTAAGGAATTAATGTGAAGTTAGCACTATTGGTGTAAAGTTCTATGCCTCCTGTCACTTGATCAGAGAACTGTCTCAAGCTTAAAGGGCCATAAAACTGCTGTGCACAACTACAAAAGAATAGAAACTAATCACTTTGTTATTGCATTTTATCCTGTTCCTGCAGCTCTTTGCAAATCAGTTCTCCTGGTTTAGTTGCTTAAAAGTGTCAGATGCTCAAACTCCGCCTCTTTGTACTGAGGGCCTGCCATCTTGGAGCTCAGGTATTCTTACAGGAACAGGATGGAATGCAATAACACAGTGAGTAGTAACCATTCTAGGGTAGTTGTGCCCAGCAGTTTAACCTCCCTTTAGGATGAGGAAACTAACCCTGAACAATATAGCCTTAAGATGAGGAAACTAACCCTGAAGAATATAGCCTTAAGATGAGGAAACTAACCCTGAAGAATATAGCCTTAAGATGACGAAACTAACCCTGAAGATATATATATATAGCCATCATCACAGTCAAGGCACAGATTGAGCTATTGCACATTTTAAATTACATTTTATGGATATGATATTTTTAAATAAAGAAGTCCCAAGTTTATTTTAAAGTTAATACAAAAATAGGGCTATATAGACCGCTATATGCAGATTTCTTAAAAGTTCCCTTCATGATCCCAAACAAAGTGATTTAAAGGGTGGAAAAGTGAGGTGTATCCAATTACTGAATGTGTGTAATTTATAAAAAATATATATTTTTTAACTGTACGTTTTTACCTTATCACATACTGGGCAAAATTAAGTAGTAGATTAAAAAATAAACATTTATTTTTGAGTAAATGGCAAGTTTTTACCAGGGACAAGTGGCAGATATTAAATAGTAGATGCTGTAGCAGGGTTAGTCAATCATGTAATAAGGACAAGATTTGGCAATACATGTAATGGTAGCATATATAGCCAATAGGTTAGAATAGGAAACTTTGGGGAATGCTTCCGGATGGCCGTCATGTTAGGCTGCTGAAATAATAGGCTCTGTTGCAACCAGCTTTAATCTCTTAAAAATCATAAGATTGCTGTGATATCGAGCAAGTATTCTTGAAGAACCAGCTTCTTTATATTGGGCTGAAGAGAGATTGCTGTTATGTGTTATGCAAGTCCTGTATTACAGAACATCCGAGATGGCTGTACTTTCACCGTGGACCGGCCCTTTGACTATACACTCCCCATGTAACCTGTGTAGAGAGTCAGTACCTGACAATTTTATGTTGTACATCTGACATACCTGTCTCAAGACCTATAGTTCCTTACTACCCTGTTTTCTAAAATTTCTAATATGGCTGCATCATTTCATTGCATCATAGCCAAATTACACATGGCCATTGAGGAGCATTTCCTAAGCTTAACAGGAAGATTGAGACCCTTTTTGATCCCATTTTTGATAACCAAGATACAGTCCACAATGTGACCCCCCCCCCCCCCCCAGGCTGAGGGAGTTTTGTCATCTAACAGTAACCAATTCAAGGCATTTTCACTTGTTTCCATACCCACCATTGAGACACCCTCAGATGACTCCCAGATTGCAGATGTGCCGCTTCCTAGTCCTAATTGTTATTACAGTCTATATGTCACAGCTCACGGTAGATCAGTGAGTGGTTGGAGACCATTGTATGAATCACTGAAAAGTGCGCAGGGATACGGGTGGTTATTGCTGGGAGATTTGGATATGGAGACTCTGTGGGCATCCTGTACCAATGAAAGGTTATCTATGGGGGATCAACTAGGACAATATCCTCTTCTTGTGGGGATCTTTTTACCCGGGCTCCGTGTCTTTTGCTAGAATTATGGACTCTTATAATTACAAAGGGTCTGCTTAGATACAGCATCTTAGATGGACAACTGTAAAAAACAGAAACAGAGGCGCCACATGTGTAGATCAATGGATACCCAAACACAAATCTGGACAAGATACAGGGTACTCACAAGCGTGAAGGCACTCTCTTGTGCCTATTAGAGGCAGGCTGGTATTCTGAACAGCAAACCAGCTGGCTGTGTGAACGAATCCCCGTCAAGATGTCCTGGAGAAGTGGATACAGCATCTACTTCCCCATTCTACTTCTCAAACCAACAAAGGGGTGTTTCTTCCTAAATCCCTGTGCCCACAGAGTAGAGAGGGTTAACATACTCTGTTACGCTGTCCACTATATCTCAGTGGGTACGGTGCTAGGTATCTGCAACACTGAATATTGTTATAAGATCTGTGGCTGGTGAATTTTCCAGTTTTTAATTTCTTAACATGGACCATATAAGCTGTGACACATATGATGACTATCAAGTCTGAATTTTTTTCTAATACCCAAATAAACTTCTTCTTAAAGGGATAGTAAAGTCCAAATTAAACTTTCATGATTCAGATAGGGCATGTAATTTTAAACAACTTTCTTATTTACTTTTATCATCAAATTTGCTTTGTTCTCTTGGTATTCTTAGTTGAAAGCTAAACCTAGGTAGGCTCATATTTTCTAATCCCTTGAAGGCCGCCTCTTATCTTAATGCATTTGACCGTTTTTCACAGCTAGAGGGTGTTAGTTCATGTGTTCCATATAACTAACATTGTGCTCACGCACGTGGAGTTATTTTAGAGTCAGCACTAATTGCCTGAAATGCAAGTCTGTCAAAAGATCTGAGATAAGGAGGGAGTTTGCAGAAGCTTAGTTACAAATTAATCACAGAGGTAAAACGTATATTTCTATAAAAGTTTTGGTTATGCAAAACTGGGGAATGGTAAATAAAGGGATTATCTATCTATTTAAACAATAATATTTTTGGTGTTTACTATCCTTTAACTTTCTGGCATGATGATACCAGGCAATAGATATGTTTCCAATAATTAACATTGTTTGAATGTTACAAGCAACTTTGGAACAGATTACAAGTGGCGCGCTATTTAAAGTTTTCACTTGAGTGATAACACCGCCAGAAGTAAAGGTTTTGCACAAGCGGATTACAAGTTGAAAGTAAAATTTTTGTGCGTGAGCAAAACTCAACACGTGGTAACTAAAGGACTTCAGGTATCGCACCTACCCTAACTTATTTTCCCCATAGATTTCAATGGAGAGCACAGAAGAAAAAAAACTAATACTTATCGCTTGCACGCTGACACAACACCATATGAAGCCCATAGAGCTATACCCGACAGGATTTATAAAAATGTCCCATTCCAATGCTCTTCACATACAGGAAAACTTTATTTTTATTTTAAATAGATATTTCTATACATACCTATATCTGTGTGTGTGTATATATATATATATATATATATATATATACACACATATATAAATTCATATCGATATCTAGGTATAGATACTTATTTTACATTAATGTTTTATATATATTATATATATATATATATATATATATATATATATATACTGTGTATATATATATATAATATATATATATTTAAAAATAAAAAGTAAGTATTATTTCTTCTATGTGAAGAACTTTGGAATGTAAAATAATTGTAACACGCAAAAGGTTTTGCACTGTAGGTCTAACGCAGTGTTGGGTTAGCACACATGAAGAATTAGTTATCATAAGGTGCGTTATGTAAATATTAAATATAATATTGTAAAAAATAATAATTCATCATTATCACAGTTACTGTAAAATATACATATATCTTATATGGGGTTTTTAGAATATATAAGTACATCTCTAATAATTATTTTTCAATATTTTATATTTACTAAATACATAACCCACCTTAATATAACTCATGTTGGGTTAGGGCACATAAAGAATTAGCGTACTGCTTCCGGGCTTATGAGCGCAAAATCAGGAGTACAGTAACTCTTTATGTGCACTAACCTGACATGAGTTGATAATAATTTAATTATTATTTAAACACATATATTTATATATATATATTATAGCCCTTTGTATTTAATTACATGGCCATATACCATATACCTGTGAACCCTTAAAAAAAAATTCATATAAATAATAATGAAAGTTATTTATATCAGATGGTGTTTATATGAGTGTAATTGTTTATTTTAATTTATTTATGTTGTGTTTCATGCAAATTTTAATACTAAGGGGTAGATTTATCAAATGTTGGGCAGACAGGAAACGCTGTAGCATACGCTGTCGGCATTTATCATTGCACAAGCATTTCTTGTGAAATGCTTGTGCAATACAGACCCCTGCACATTCGTGGCCAATCGGCCGCTAGCAAGGGGTGTGAATCATCCCGATCCTATCCGACCGCTGATTCTTAAAGGGACAGTCTACACCAGACTTTTTGTTGTTTTAAAAGATAGATAATCCCTTTATTATCCATTCCCCAGTGTTGCAAAACCAACACTGTTATAATAATATACTTTTTACCTCTGTGATTAACTTGTATCTAAGCATCTTCTGACAGCCCCCTGATCACATGACTTTTTATTTATTATCTATTGACTTTCATTTTAGCCAATTAGTGCAGTGTCTGCCAAATCCACTGGCGTGATCATAATGTTATCTATATGGTTTACATAAACTAGCTCTCCCCTGTTGTGAAAAACAAATAAAAAAACATGTGATAAGAGGCAGCCTTCAAGGGCTTTGAAATTATCATATGAGCCTTCCTAGGTTTAGCTTTCAGCTTTGTATGAGACATTGATAGCCAGAGATCTGACGTACCAAAAACATAATTTATGCTTACCTGATAAATTAATTTATTTCATGGTGGTAAGAGTCCGAAATTCATTACTCCTGGGAATTACTCTTCCCTACCACTAGGAGGAAGCAAAGATTCCCAAACCCCAAGAAATCTTTAAAATCCCTCCCACCTCACCAGTACCTCAGTCTAACGTATAGCCAAGCACAAAGAGGAAAGAAAAGTAATAAGAGCAAACAAAATAGGAGCAGGGAAAATGAACTGAGAAAAATACAGGGTGGGGTCTCACCACCATGAAAGAGTCCACGATCCTTTACTCCTAAAAAATAATACCCAAGCTGTGGAGTTCACAAGTAATAACAGAAAAGGGTGGGATCCAAAAAACATTTTTTTCTCACTGAGAAATCCACAACCCCAATAGAGCCTAAAAAAGGCAATTCAAAATAACCACCAGGCAAAAATAAATCTACCGGAGACAACTGTCTGAATGACATCCTACCAAGGCTGCAACTCAAATCTTGGCAATCACCCTGGGAAAACAGAGCAGAGGTGGAAAAATTATAGGCTAGCAGAAAGACCACTGAACTACCAAAGCACCCAAAAAAACAGTTAAAATATCCCTGGACCTTGCACAGTACCTGGAAATTTGAGAATATCAAACCATCAGAACAATCGCTTGGCAAAACCAAAGATCTATTTTCAGATAAAACATAACCAGATGAAGAGAGTAGTCCTCTATATGAAAAAACTGACAACTCAGAAAAAAAAACTGCTTCCCAGTTGCAGAAATCAGACCACAATAAGCTTCTGTATAGGAAAGAATTCAAGATACTATCCTCATAACTAGGAAACTGCAAAATCCCCCTTGAATGACATAAGGTACATATGTAACATAGTCTAATCTGAAAACAGAGAAACTAGTCCATTTTCAATAGAAGCCAACCCCGAAGGTCCCTTAATATTGCATAGAATTTAAAAACATTATTATGAAAACCTCATTATGCCTTCTAAGACCCCCAGACTGTCCCCCATCCTGAAAAAAACTTGCATTTGTAAAGATTACAGAACAAGAAGTATGAACAAAAGAATACCACTGCATAAAGAGCTAACAGTTCAGCCACAAAGACAAAAGCAGACTTGGGCCTCTATTTATCATAGTCTAGCGGACTGATCCGACAGTGTGGATCAGGTCCGCCAGACTCGCTGAATACGGCGAGCAATACACTCGCCGTATTCAGCATTGCACCAGCAGCTCACAAGAGCTGCTGGTGCACACGCCGCCCCCCTGCAGACTCACGGCCAATGGGCCGCCAGCAGGGGGGTGTCAATCAACTCGATCGGACTCGATTGGGTTGATTTCCGGCGATGTCTGTCCGCCTGCTCAGAGCAGGCGGACAGGTTATGGAGCAGCGGTCTTTGTGACCGCTGCTTCATAAATGCTGTTTCTGGCTAGTCTGAAGACTCACCAGAAACAGGGGCCATCAAGCTCCCTTCGGAGCTTGTTAAATAGAGGCCTTGTTCTGGAATGTAAATGAGTCCTCAGAGACAACATAGTATGGACCCTTTATCATAGGAAAAGATATGAATATGATTTGAAAGCAAGCAAATGAAATAGCAACCAAGGCCACAAACATGAGACCTAACAGCTCCCATGCAAAGAGCAACTGAGGGAAAAAAACAGAGACTGAAGGTTATAACAGCAAACCCCCAGCTTCAACCATCTTAAGAAATATCAAAGAAAGTCTCAAAGAAATTGAATCTATTTAAACCCCCACAAAAGCAACATTTATCTGAGGCACCAGTAACTGTTTGGAAAAAAATAAATTTATGCACACCTGATAAATGTATTCTTTCGGACATCGGATGTTTCCACAAAACATTATAATCCCTAGTGGGATATTCACTCCTGACCAGCAGGAGGCAAAGAGCACCCCAGCAGAGCTGTTAAGTATCATTTCCCTTACCCATAACCCCCAGTCATTCGGCCGAAAAGAAGCGGAAAAAGAAGATAACAAAAGGGTATAGAGGTGCCTGAGGACCATACAAAAAAAACTGCTGTCTTAAATAGGATAAGGGCGAATCGTGGACTCTCCATGCCCGGAAATAAATACATTTATCCGGTAAGCATACATTTTGTTTTCTTTCCTATGGCATGGAGAGTCCACAAAACATTCTAATTACTAGTGGGAACCAATACCCAAGCTAGAGGACACAGAATGAAAAGGGAGGGAGAACAAGACAGGCGGACCTAAACTGCAGGCACCACCACTTGAAGAGCTTTTATCCCAAAAGAAGCCCCAGCTGAGGCAAATGTATCAAATTTATAGAATTTGGAAAAAGTATGTATGGAGGACCAAGTGGCCACCTTGCAGATTTGCTACACAGAAGCTTCATTTTTGAAAGCCCATGAAGATGAAACAGCTCTAGTAGAATGAGCCGTAATTCTCTCAGGAGGTTGCTGTCTAGCTGTCTCATAAGCTAAATGGATAACACTTCTCAAACAGAGAGAAATAGAACTAGAAGTGGCCTTCTGACCCCTACGTTTACCAGAGAAAACATTAAACAGGACAGAAGACTGCTGAAAATCCTTAGTTGCTTGAAGATAAAATTTAAGAGCATGCACAACATCTAAGTTATGCAAAAGACATTCCTTCTGGGAAGAAGGGTTAGGACAAAAAGAGGGAATAACAATTTCCTGATTAATATTGCGATCCGACACTACCTTGGGGAGAAACCCCAGCTTAGTATGAAGGACCGCCTTATCAGCATGAAAAATAAGGTAAGGGGAATCACACTGCAGAGCCGAAAGTTCGGAAACTTTGCGAGCAAAAGAAATAGCTATAAGAAACAAAACCTTCCAAGATAGTAATTTAATATTACAGAATGCATCGGCTCAAACCGGAGCCCTCCTGCAAAACTCTTAAGAACAAGGTTTAAGACTCCAAGGAGGAGCAACAGATTTAAACCCACAGGCCTGATTCTGACCAAGGCCTGAACAAAAGACTGAACATCTGGCAGAACTGCTAGACGTTTATGCAGAAGAACAGACAGTGCAGGAATCTGACCCTTCAAAGTACTGACTGACAAACCCTTCTCCAGGCCCTCCTGAAGAAAAGCCAAAATTCGAGGAACGCTTGTTTTGTTCCAAGAAAAAAACCTTTGAATCACACCAATGAAGGTATTTACACCATATCCTATGGTAAATTCTGCGAGTAAACTGTTTACGAGCCTGAAGCATAGTATCTATGACTTTTCTCAGAGAAGCCATGTCTAGCCAAACTTAAGACGTTCAATCTCCAAGCAGTCAGCTTCAGAGAAGAACCAGATTTGGATGAAGGAAAGGGACCCTAAAGTAGAAGGTCCTTCCTGAAAGGTAACCTCCACGGCGGAAGAGATAACATTGTCACCAGATCCGTGAACCAGATCCTGCAAGGCCATGCATGAGCTATTAGAATCACAGAAGCCCTCTCCTGTTTGATGTGAGCAATTACTCGTAGAAGCAACGCAAACGGAGGATACAGGTATGCTAGATTGAAGCTCCAAGGAACCGCTAGAGCATCTACCAGAACGGAAGAGACAGACTCTTGTTGGGTAAACCAAATTTATCTTCTGCGAGAGATCTAAGTGGTCCCCGTTCCATTGACGGAGCATGCAAGGTCTTACCCTTATAAGGGCAAAGATAAAAGCTTGGGACTTGGATGTAACATCTGCAGACCAAGATTTTAACCACAGAGCTCTGTGAGCTAAAACAGTAAAACCAGAAATCTTAGCAGCCTAAGAACTTGCATGTTGGCATCACAAATAAAGGTATCGGCTAGCATAAGAACCTTGATCCTGTCTTGGATCTCCTCTAGGATAAGATTAGATAAGTCATTGCACCATAAGATGCTGCCCCCCACAACTGTAGCAATAGTAGCAACAGGTTGCCACTGTTATCCTTGATGAATGCACATCTTCTTCAAAAAAGCCTCAAGCTTCTTATCCATGGGATCCTTGAAAGAACAAATATCTTCAATACGAATAGTAGTTCTCTTTAGCAGAGTAGAGATAGCTCCCTCTATCTTGGGCATCATGTGCCACGAGTTACAAATAGCATCAGCAACAGGAAACATCTTTTAAAAACAGGGGACGGGTAAAAAGGAATCCCTGGTTTATCCCATTCCTGAGTTATTATATCTGCCATACGGCCTGGAACTGGAAACCCTTTTACAGATGAGGGTACATCATATACCTTATTAAGTTTACTAGAACTCTTTGGATTTCTCTGCAACAGATGCATCTGATTTTTTCCAAAATAGCAAGAACCTCCTTCAAAAGAACTAAAAGGTGTGCTAACTTAAATCTGAAGTTAATCTCCTTTGAATCTGCAGAATTGGGTCACTACAGTATCATAATCCGACAATTCCCCCTCAGAGCCACTGAAGAATCATCCTCATCAGATAAATGAGGCAAACTGACTAACGCAGCCTTAGCGGAGTCAGCCTTACTAACATCAATATGTTTAGATTTACTTCTTACCCTTACCAGTAACCTTTGGAAAAGCTGCTAAAGCTGTGAAAAACAACAGAAGTAATCTGCGCAGCGGAATCCCCAGGTAAAAAAACACCCTCAGGAGGTTGTTGAGAGGAACCGCAGGGCAAGCTTGGGAAGCTTGAGGGGAAAGCTGAGGCATTGCTAGGATAACACTATCACTATCTTATCTTTTAACATTAAAGTTGTATTTAGACATGAAGAGCAAAACTGTACAGGAGGAATTAACTTAGCCTCCAAACACAATAAGCATTTTTCAAAAGATTCAACTTCAGCATTAGTGTACATAATTTTAAATCAGTTCCTAGCAAGTAACAAAAATTTAAAAAAACAAATTAGGTTTATTTATGTGAAGCAGTAAAAAACATACCTAACAAAAAAGCACCTAAAAACCTCAGCTCTGCTGAGGTCTTATCCCTCCAGAAGTTGCTATCCCACTAGCACAGGAAACCAGACATACTCGGGGCAAAGATCACAATCTTGTAACCGGAACAGCCCAACCACATGAAAACAACTACAGGCAGAGGAAACTGCAACCTCTGCACTCGTCGCAGCAAACTCCGGTCTGAACAGAAAAGCCGAAAAAACGGAAGTGCGGAAAACCGGTCACATGACCGCAATAATAAAAAATTGCGCCAAACAAAAACTGTGCGAAAACCAGCAGCAACATAGTAAGAAGCGATTAGGCCAAATAAGCTGAGATGAAAAGCGATTGCCCCCAAACAAGTTTAAAGCAGACACCTGTCAAACACTTCATACACTCTCCATCTCTGAGCCCCCAATATAATATGATGCCTCTATAAGCAGTGCCCCTTAAACAGAATTCAAATACTTTCCACAAGGATTTAACCCCTATAGTGCCGATACCTTCTAACCTAGAAGGGAAAGCACTTACCTGTGGATCCTGCTAGGTGTGGCAGCTTCTTCACTTCTACCAGGGACCTATAGAAAGGAAAGAACAGAGTGACCAACCATGGCTTTCTATAATAGGGGTAGCAATAATGTTAGAAGTCAAAGGGGACATGAACCCACATTTTTTCATTCATGATTTAGAAAGATAATGCAATTTAAAACATCTTTCTAATTTACTTCTATTATGTAATTTGTTTTATTCTTTTGATAGTCTTTGCTGAAAAGCATATCTAGATATGCTCAGTAGCTGCTGATTGGTTGCTGCACATAGAATCCTCATGTGATTGGCTCACCCCATGTGCATTGCTTTTTTCTTCAAATAAGGATATCTAAAAAATGAAGCAAAATAAATAATAGAAGTAAATTGTAATGTTGTTTAAATTTGTATGTTCTATGTGAATCATGAAAGAAAGTTTTTGGTTTAGTGGCCCTTTAAGCAAAGACCACCTTGCCAACTTCTAACTGCTAAGAGCCGCCATTACTCTTACTAAAGAGATTGGCATGGACACAGCTAGACCCCAATACTTGCTTGCAGGGAAAAGTACCCATACAAGGATTTAAAAAAATTCAGACATCATCTTCGCAATCCTCCCATGATCAAGGCAAAGAGAATGACTGGGGGTTATGGGTAATGGAAGTGATACTTAACAGCTCTGCTGGGGTGCTCTTTGTTTCCTCCTGCTAGCCAGGAGTGAATATCCACTAGTAATTAGAATGTTTTGTGGACTCTCCATGCCATAGGAAAGAAATAACCTTTCAACCATGTTGTTGAAGGAACAACGAGCAGGTCCCGCAGGAGAGAAAATACTGCTATAATAACCTACAGGCAGAGGAAAAGGACAAGTCCCTGCAAACCCCCATGGCAAGGCTTGTGACTAAATCCCCACTGGTGAAGATATATGTCACTTCCAATACAATCCCTCTGACAAACACTGTACTCTGAGGGAAATGGGCCTCAACTCAATATAAAAATTCTCTCTCTCTGAAGAATCAAATGCACATCTTCATTCTTGGACCACCTCCAGTAAGAGGAAAAACATAATTTATGTAAGAACTTACCTGATAAATTAATTTCTTTCATATTAGCAAGAGTCCAGAGCTAGTGACGTATGGGATATACATTCCTACCAGGAGGGGCAAAGTTTCCCAAACCTCAAAATGCCTATAAATACACCCCTCACCACACCCACAATTCAGTTTAACAAATAGCCAAGAAGTGGGGTGATAAGAAAGGAGCAAAAGCATCAAAAATAAGGAATTGGAATAATTGATGCTTTATACAAAAAAAAAATCATAACCACCACAAAAAAAGGGTGGGCCTCATGGACTCTTGCTAATATGAAAGAAATGAATTTATCAGGTAAGTTCTTACATAAATTATGTTTTCTTTCATGTAATTAGCAAGAGTCCATGAGCTAGTGACATATGGGATAGTAGATACCCAATATGTGGAATTTCCACGCAAGAGTCACTAGAGAGGGAGGGATAAAATAAAGACAGCCAATTCCGCTGAAAAAAAATCCACAACCCAAATCAAAAGTTTTAATCTTAATAATAAAAAAAAAAAATTATAAGCAGAAGAATCAAACTGAAACAGCTGCCTGAAGTACTTTTCTCCTACATTGGTGTATCCAGTCCACGGCTTCATCCTTACTTGTGGGATATTCTCAATCCCTACAGGAAGTGGCAAAGAGAGCACACAGCAGAGCTGTCCATATAGCTCCCCTCAGGCTCCGCCCCCCCCAGTCATTCTCTTTGCCGCTCTAACTAGTAGCATCTCCACGGGGTGGTAAAGAGTATGTGGTGATTAGTTGTAGTTTTTTATTCTTCTATCAAGAGTTTGTTATTTTAAAATAGTGCCGGCTTGTACTATTTACTCTGCAGCAGAAAGTGATGAAGATTTCTCGCCGGAGAGGAATATGATTTTAGCACCAGTAACTAAAATCCATTGCTGTTCCCACGCAGGACTGTTGAAACCGAGAGAACTTCAGTTGGGGGGGAACAGTTTGCAGGCTTAACTGCTTCAGGTATGATCAGTCATTTTTCTAACAAGACTAGTAATGCCTAGAAGACTGTCAGCAATCCCCTCTGGGATAGGTAAGCCATTTTTCTTAGACTCTGTATAAAATTATGGCTTAAATTAAGGGCTCTATGCTGGTTGACATATTGTGGGCTAAATCGATTGCTTTTTAGCATGTTTTTACTATAAATAAGGTGTTTTTTCAGACTTTTAAAACATCTTTGGGGTTTTATTTTGCGCCTGGCACTTATTTGGACACCTATTCTAGTCAGAAAGGCTCCTCCACTCTGGAAATGAAGAGGGAGGAGCCCTCATTTCAAGCCTCAATTGTGCAGTTGTTTTTGCTTAGGCAGTTCATGCAGCTTCATGTGGGGAGTCCCAGAGACTCCAGAGAGGCTTATTTCCTACTAAAATAACCCCTAAGGAAGGTAAAGGACACAGTGGTATAGTTCTGTAGTGTTTTTAACAGGTTAATTGCTGTTTATTATCTCCGGTTTGGGCATTAAGGGGTTAATTGGTCTGAAAATTTGTGTGCAATCCTTTCAAGCATTGAGACACTGTGGTGAAAATTTCATTAAAATCGGATGTTTATTTGATGGTTTTTTTTGATGTTTTAGTAATAAAGTGTGCACTTTTATTATTTAAAGACACAGTAACGTTTTTGTCAAAAATAATTTTTATTGCATTGAAAATCTGTTTAAGTCTGTCAAACATGTCTGACCCTTCAGATAACCTATGTTCTGTATGTTCAAAGGCCAAGGTGGTTCCCCCATTAAATTTAGTGTGAAGTGTGCCATAGCGTCCAAACAGCTTAAGGACAGTACAATCACGCTTAAAGATATAGCCCAAGATGATTCTTTAGCTGAAGGTAGTGAGGATAGCTCACTATCCTCTCCTTCTGTGTCAACACCAGCTATGCCCGCGCAAAGCGATGCCCAGGTACATCTAGCGCGCCAATTGCTATTACTATGCAACAGTTAGCAGCAGCTAATGATAATTCTCTCGCAGCATTTTTATCCAAACTGCCAGCTTTTCCTAGGAAGCGTGAGTTGCTCAGTTTTAAATACAGAAAATGAGCAAGCAGACGCAGAGGATAATTTATCTGTAGTTGCCCTCACATCAATTCTGACTTGGCGGTGAGGGAGGGCCTGTCTGAGGGAGAAATTTCTGACACAGGAAAAGTTCTCAGCAGGCAGAGCCTGATACCATAGCATTTAAATTTAAGCTATAACACCTCCGCGCTCTACTTAAGGAGGTCCTAGCTACTCTTGATGATTGTGACTCTTTGGTGGTCCCAGAAAAATTGTGTAAAATGGGATAAATTCTTAGAGGTCCCAGTACACACTGATGCGTTTCCGATACCTAAGAGGGTGGCGGATATAGTGAATAAGGAGTGGGAGAAGCCAGGTGTACCTTTTGTTCCCCCTCCTATATTTAAGAAAATGTTCCCCATTGTTGACCCCAGAAGGGACGCGTGCAGACGGTCCCTAAGGTAGAGGGGGGCAGTTTCAATGCTAGCTAAGCGCACAACTATACCAATAGAAGACAGTTGCGCTTTCAAAGGATCCTATGGATAAAAAATTAGAAGGTTTACTTAAGAAAATTTTTGTTCAACAAGGTTTTCTTCTCAACCAATTTCTTTGCATTATTCCTGTACACCACTAGCAGCTGCTTTTTGGTTTGAGGAATTAGAAAAGTCGCTCCAGAAGGAGACTTCTTATGATGAAGTCATGGATAGAATTCACGCCCTGAAGTTGGCTAATTCTTTCATTACAGATGCCGCTTTTCAGTTAGCTAAAATTAGCGGCGAAAAATTCTGGTTTCGCAATAGTGGTGCGTAGAGCGCTTTGGCTAAAATCGTGGTCGGCGGATGTGTCGTCCAAAACAAAATTGCTTAATATTCCTTTCAAGGGTAAGACCCTATTTGGGCCAGAGTTGAAAGAAATTATTTCAGATATCACTGGGGAAAGGGCCATGCCCTTCCACAGGATAGACCTTTCAAAGCTAAAAATAAGTCTAATTTTCGTTCCTTTTGCAATTTCAGGAATGGACCGGCTTCTACCTCTACAGCCACTAGGCAAGAGGGTAACGCACCCCAGCCCAACCAGCATGGAAACCATTGCAAGGCTGGAACAAGGATAAACAGGCCAAAAAGCCTGCTGCTGCTACAAAGACAGCATGAAGGGGGTAGCCCCCGATCCAGGACCGGATCTAGTAGGGGGCAGACTTTCTCTCTTGCTCAAGGCCTGGGGCAAGAGATGTTTCCGGACCCCTGGGCACTAGAAATTGTCTCTCAGGGGTATCTTCTAGAATTCAAGGACCTTCCTCCAAGGGAAGGTTCCACATGTCTCGCTTATCTTTAGACCAGATAAAGAGACAGGCATTCTTACATTGCGTAGAAGACCTTTTAAAAAAAGGAAGTGATAAACCCAGTTCCAACAGCAGAACAAGGACTGGGATTTTACTCAAAACCTGTTTGTAGTTCCCAAATAGGAAGGAACTTTCAGGCCAATTCTGGATTTAAAGATCCTAAACAAATTCCTCAGAGTTCCATCATTAAAAATTGAAACCATTCAGACAAGCATTACCAGTTCAGGCTCTTCCCTTCGGATTGGCCACTGCTCCCAGAATTTTCACAAAGGTGCTAGGGTCCCTTCTAGCGGTGCTAAGGCCAAGGGGCATTGCCAGTAGCACCCTTTACCTAGATGACATTTTAATACAGGCGTCGGTCCTTTCACGAAGCAACGGGCTCATACGGGACATTGTTCTAGTCTTTCTAAGGTCTCACGGGTGGAAGGTTGAACATAGAAAAAAGTTCTCTGTCCCCGTTCACAAGGGTGTCCCTTCCGTGGGAACAATAATAGACTCGGTAGAAATGAAAATCTTTCTGACAGAGGTCAGGAAATTATAACTTTTTGTACACTTGTCGAGTTCTTCAATCCATTCCTCCAACCCTCCATAGCTCAGTGACATGGAGGGTAATAGACTAATGGTTGCGGCAAAGGACGTGGTTCCTTTTGCTCAAATTCATTTAAGACCATTGCAACTGTGCATGCTCAAACAATGGAATGGAGATTATGCAGATTTGTCTCCCCAGATTTCAGATGGACCAGCAAACCAGAGACTCACTCCTCTGGGGATGGTTGTCTCAGGATCACATGTCTCAGGGAATGAGGTTTCCGAAGACCAGAGTGGATACATTGTCCACGACCGACGCCAGCCTCTTAGGCTGGGGCGCGGTCCTGGAAGTCTCTGAAGGCTCAGGGTCTATGGTCTCGGAAGAATCTCTTCTCCCGATAAAACATTTTGGAATTGAGAGCGATATTCAATGCGCTCCAGGCATGGCCTCAACTAGCGGAGGCCAAATTCATCAGATTTCAGTCAGACAACATGACGACTGTAGCGTACATCAATCATCAGGGGGGAATAAAGAGTTCCCTGGCGATGAGGGAGGTATCCAAGATCATCAAATGGGCAGAGGATCTTCCTGCCATCTATCAGCAATTCACATCCCAGGAGTGGACAACTGGGAAGCGGATTATCTGATTCGTCAGACTTTCCATCCGGGGGAGTGGGAACTCCACCCGGAGGTTTTTGCTCAGCTGACCCAGCTATGGGGCATTCCAGATCTGGATCTGATGGCGTCACGTCAGAACTCCAAAGTTACACGTTACGGGTCCAGGTCCAGGTCCAGGGATCCCAAGGCGACATTGGTAGATGCCTTAGTAGCGCCTTGGTCGTTCAATCTAGCTTATGTCTTTCCACCGTTTCCCCTTCTCCCCCGGCTAGTAGCCAGGATCAAACAGGAGAAGGCTTCGGTAATTCTGATAGCTCCTGTGTGGCCACGCAGGACTTGATATGCAGACCTGGTGAATATGTCATCGATTCCACCATGGAAGCTGCCTTTGAGGCAGGACCTTCTAATTCAAGGTCCATTCGAACATCCAAACCCAGTTTCTCTGCAACTGACTGCTTGGAGATTGAACGCTTGATTCTAGCTAAACGTGGGTTTTCGGAATCAGTTATAGATACTCTGATCCAGGCTAGAAAGCCTGTCACCAGGAAAATTTACCATAAGATATCGCAGAAATATCTTTGCTGGTGTGAATCCAAGGGTTACTCATGGAATAAGATTAGGATTCCAAGGATACTATCTTTTCTCCAAGAAGTATTGGAGAAAGGTCTGTCAGCTAGTTCTTTAAAGGGACAGATATCTGCTCTGTCTGTTTTGTTACACAAGCGTCTGGCAGCCATGCCAGATATTCAGGCGTTTGTACAGGCTTTAGTCAGAATCAAGCCTGTCTACAGACCTGTGGCTCCTCCATGGAGTCTAAATTTAGTTCTTTCAGTTCTTCAAGGGGTTCCGTTTGAACCTCTACATTCCATAGATATTAAGTTACTATCTTGGAAAGTTTTGTTTTTAGTAGCTATTTCTTCTGCTAGAAGAGTTTCTGTATTGTCTGCTTTGCAGTGTAATTCACCCTATCTGGTGTTTCATACAGATAAGGTCGTTTTACGTACCAAACCTGGTTTTCTTCCAAAAGTGGTTTCCAATAAGAATATCAACCAGGAAATAGTTGTTCCTTCTCTGTGTCCTAATCCAGTTTCTAACAAGGAACGTCTGTTACACAATCTTGATGTGGTTCGTGCTTTAAAGTTTTATTTAAAAGCAACTAAAGACTTCAGACAAACATCGTCCTTGTTTGTCGTCTATTCTGGCAAGAGAAGAGTTCAAAAGGCGACTGCGACCTCTCTGTCTTTCTGGCTGAAAAGCATCATCCGGTTGGCTTATGAGACTGCTGGAAGGCAGCCTCCTGAACGAATTACAGCTCACTCTACTAGAGCTGTGGCTTCCACATGGGCTTTCAAGAATGAGGCTTCTGTTGAACAGATTTGTAAGGCAGCGACTTGGTCTTCACTGCATACCTTTGCCAAATTTTACAAATTCGATACTTTTGCTTCTTCGGAGGCTATTTTTGGTAGAAAGGTTTTACAAGTAGTGGTGCCTTCCGTTTAGGTTACCAGACTTGTTCCCTCCCTTCATCCGTGTCCTAAAGCTTTGGTATTGGTTCCCACAAGTAAGGATGAAGCCGTGGACCGGATACACCAAAGTAGGAGAAAACAGAATTTATGTTTACCTGATAAATTTCTTTCTCCTATGGTGTATCTGGTCCACGGCCCGCCCTGGCATTTTGGTCAGGTTTAAATTTATTTTTTGTAAACTACAGTCACCACTGCACCCTATGGTTCTCCTTTTTCTCCTAACCGTCAGTCGAATGACTGGGGGGGGGCGGAGCCTGAGGGGAGCTATATGGACAGCTCTGCTGTGTGCTCTCTTTGCCACTTCCTGTAGGGATTGAGAATATCCCACAAGTAAGGATGAAGCCGTGGACCAGATACACCGTAGGAGAAAGAAATTTATCAGGTAAACATAAATTCTGTTTTCTACCAGAAACTGCTTCAGAAGAAGAGAAAACATCAAAATGGTAGAATTTAGTAAAAGTATGCAAAGAAGACCAAGTTGCTGCTTTGCAAATCTGATCAACAGAAGCTTCATTCCTAAAAGCCCAGGAAGTAGAAACTGACCTAGTAGAATGAGTCGTAATCCTTTGAGGTGGGGATTTACCCGACTCCACATAAGCATGATGAATCAAAGACTTTAACCAAGACGCCAAAGAAATGGCAGAAGCTATCTGACCTTTCCTGGAACCAGAAAAGATAACAAAGAGACTAGAAGTCTTTCTAAAATCTTTAGTAGCTTCAACATAATATTTTAAAGCTCTTACTACATCCAAAGAATGTAAAGATTTCTGCAGAGAATTCTTAGGATTCGGACACAATGATGGGACAACAATTTCTCTGCTAATGTTGTTAGAAGTGACACCCTTAGGTAAAAATTGAAATGAAGGCCGCAACACTGCCTTATCCTGATGAAAAATCAGAAAAGGAGATTCACAAGAAAGAGCAGATAACTCAGAAACTCTTCTAGCAGAAGAGATGGCCAAAAGGAACAAAACTTTCCAAGAAAGTAATTTAATATCCAGAGAATGCATAGGTTCAAACGGAGGAGCTTGTAAAGCCCTCAGAACCAAATATAAGACTCCAAGGAGTAGAGATTGACTTAATGACAGGTTTGATACGAACCAAAGCTGGTACAAAACAATGAATATCAGGAAGATTGATAGCAATCTTTCTGTGAAAAAGAACAGAAAGAGCAGAGATTTGTCCTTTCAAGGGAACTTGCAGACAAACCTTTATCCCAAAGCCATCCTGAAGAAACTGTAAAATTCTAGGAATTCTAAAAGAATGCCAGGGAGGAATTTATGAGAGGAACACCAAGAAATGTAAGTCTTCCAGACTCGATAATAAATCTTCCTAGACACAGGATTTACGAGCCTGTAACATAGTATTAATTACGGAGTCAGAGAAACCTCAGATGACTAAGAATCAAGCGTTTCAATTCCATACCTTCAAATTTTAATGATTTGAGATCCTGATGGAAAAAAGAGCCTTGGAGTTAGAAGGTCTGGTCTTAACGACGTGTCAAGGTTGGCAACTTGCCATCCGAATGAGATCCGCATACCAAAACCTGTGAGGCCATGCTGGAGCCACCAGCAGAACAAACACACGTTCCATTAGAATTTTGGAAATCACCTTTGGAAGAAGAACTAGAGGCGGAAAGATATAGGCAGGATGATAATTCCAAGGAAGTGACAACGCGTCCACTGCTTCCGCCTGAGGATCCCTGGATCTGGACAGATACCTGGGAAGTTTCTTGTTTAGATGAGAGGCCATCAGATCTATTTCTGGAAGTCCCCAGATTTGAACAATCTGAAAAAATACCTCTGGGTGAAGAGACCATTCGCCCGGAAGTAACGTCTGGCGACTGAGATAATCCGCTAGTTCCTGGGATGTGAACCGCAGAGATTAGACAGGAGCTGGATTCCACCCATACAAGTATCTGAGATACTTCTTTCATAGCCAGAAGACTGTGAGTCCCACCTTGATGATTGACATACGCCACAGTTGTGACATTGTCTGTCTGAAAACAAATAAACGATTCTCTCTTCAGAAGAGGCCAGAACTGAAGAGCTCAGAAAATCGCACGGAGTTCCAAAATGTTGATTGGTAATCTCGCCTCCTGAGATTCCCAAACCCCCTGCGCTGTCAGAGATCCCCATACAGCTCCCCAACCTGACAGACTCGCATCTGTTGAGATCACAGTCCAGGTTGGATGAACAAAAGAAGCCCCTTGAACTAAACAATGGTGATCTAACCACCAAGTCAGAGAAGATCGAACATTGGGATTTAAGGATATTAATTGTGATATCTTTGTATAATCCCTGCACCACTGGTTCAGCATACAGAGCTGAAGAGGTCTCATGTGAAAACGAGCAAAGGGGATCGCGTCCGATGCAGCAGTCATGAGACCTAGAATTTCCATGCACAAAGCTACCGAAGGGAACGATTGAGACTGAAGGTTTTGACATGCTGGAAACAACTTCAGACGCGCTCTTTTCTGTTAGAGACAAGGTCATGGACACTGAATCTATTTGAAAGCCCAAAAAGGTTACCTTTGTCTGAGGAATCAAAGAACTCTTTGGTAAATTGATCCTCCAACCATGTCTTTGAAGAAACGACACAAGTTGATTCGTATGAGATTCTGCAGAATGTAAAGACTGAGCAAGTACCAAGATATCGTCCAAATAAGGAAATACCGCAATACCCTGTTCTCTGATTACAGAGAGAAGGGCACCGAGAACCTTTGAAAAGATCCTTGGAGCTGTTGCTAGGCCAAACGGAAGGGCCACAAACTGGTAATGCTTGTCTAGAAAAGAGAATCTCAGAAACTGATAGTGATCTGGATGAATTGGAATATGAAGTTATGCATCCTGTAAATCTATTGTGGACATATAATGCCCTTGCTGAACAAAAGGCAGAATATTCCTTATAGTCGCCATTTTGAATGTTGGTATCCTTACATAACGATTCAATATTTTTAGATCCAGAACTGGTCTGAAGGAATTCTCCTTCTTTGGTACAATGAATAGATTTGAGTAAAACCCCAGACCCCGTTCCAGAACTGGAACTGACACAATTACCCCAGCCAACTCTAGATCTGAAACACATTTCAGAAATGCCTGAGCCTTCACTGGGTTTATTGGAATGCGTGAGAGAAAAAATCTTCTCGCAGGCAGCCTTACCTTGAAACCTATTCTGTACCCTTGTGAAACAATGTTCTGAATCCAAAGACTGTGAATCGAGTTGATCCAAATATCTTTGAAAAATCGTAACCTGCCCCCTACCAGCTGTGCTGAAATGAGGGCCGCACCTTCATGCGGATTTGGGAGCTGGTTTAGACTTTCTAAAAGGCTTGGATTTATTCCAGACTGGAGAAGATTTCCAAACGGAAACCGTTCCTTTAGGGGAAGGGTCAGGCTTCTGCTCCTTATTCTGACGAAAGGAACGAAAACGATTAGCAGCCCTGTATTTACCTTTAGCTTTTTTGTCCTGAGGCAAAAAGGTTCCTTTGCCCCCAGTAACAGTTGAAATAATAGAATCCAACTGTGAACCAAATAATTTATTACCTTGGAAAGAAAGAGAGAGCAAAGTTGACTTAGAAGTCATATCAGCATTCCAAGTTTTAAGCCATAAAGCTCTTCTAGCTAAAATAGCTAAAGACATATACCTGACATCAATTCTAATGATATAAAAAATGGCATCACAAATAAAGTTATTAGCATGTTGAAGAAGTTTAACAATGCTATGAGTGTTATGGTCTGACACTTGTTGTGCTAAAGCCTCCAACCAGAAAGTGGATGCAGCAGCAACATCAGCCAAAAAAATAGCAGGTCTAAGAAGATTACCTGAACATAAATAATCTCTCCTTAGAAAGGATTCAAGCTTCCTATCTAAAGGATCCTTAAAGGAAGTACTATCCGCCGTAGGAATAGTAGTACGTTTAGCAAGAGTAGAGATAGCCCCATCAACTTTAGGGATTTTGTCCCAAAACTCTAATCTATCAGATGGCACAGGGTACAATTTCTTAAACCTTTGAGAAGGAGTAAATGAAGTACCCAGACTATTCCATTCCCTAGAAATTACTTCAGAAATAGCATCAGGAACTGGAAAAACTTCTGGAATAATTATATGAGGTTTGAAAACCGAATTTAAACGCTTAGTAGATTTAGTATCAAGAGGACTAGACTCCTCCATATCTAATGCGATAACACTTCTTTAAGTAAAGAACAAATAAATTCCATTTTAAATAAATATGAAGATTTATCAGTGTCAATATCTGAGGCAGAGTCTTCTGAACCAGATAGATCCTCATCAGAAACAGACAAGTCAGAATGATGGTGGTCACTTAAAAATTCATCTGAAATATGAGAAGTTTTAAAAGACCTTTTACGTTTACTGGAAGGAGGAATAACAGACAGAGCCTTCCTAATAGATTTAGAAACAAATTCTTTTACATTAACAGGGACATCCTGAGCATTAGATGTTGAAGGAACAACAACAGGTAATGGATTATTACTAATGGAAATACAATCTGCATTAGAAAGTTTATCATGACAGTTATCACAAACAACAGCCGGAGGAACAGTTACCAAAAGTTTACAACAAATGCACTAAACTTTGGTAGAACCAGCATCAGGCAGCGTCTTTCCAGAAGTAGATTCTGATCCAGGGTCAAGTTGAGACATCTTGCAATATGTAATAGAAAAAACAACATATAAAGCAAAATTATCAAATTCCTTAAATGACAGTTTCAGGAATGGGAAAAAATGCCAATGAACAAGCCTCTAGCAACCAGAAGCAATGAAAAATGAGACTGAAATAATGTGAAAAAAAGGTGGAGACAAGAATGACGCCCACATTTTCTGGCGCCAAAAATGACGCCCACATTATTGGCGCTAAGTACAACGCCTATATTTTTTGGCGCCAAGTATGACGCCACATCCGGTGACGCCGACAAAAACGACGCCCACATTTTTGGCGCAAAAAACGTCTGAACACATATACGTCAAAAAATGACGCAACCACAAACAAACTTCCGGCGTCAATTAGGGCGCCGGAAATGACAAAATGTTTGCGCCAAAAAAGTCTGCGCCAAAAATGACGCAATAAATTGTAGCATTTTCAGCCCCCGCGAGCCTAACAGCCCACAGGGAAAAAAAGTCAATTGAAAAAAATTTTAAGGTAAGAAAAAATAATTATTCATATGCATTATCCCAAATAATGAAACTGACTGTCTAAAATAAGTAATACTGATTACCCTGAATCAAGGCAAATATAAGTTTAAACACATATATTTAGAACTTTATAAATAAAGTGCCCAACCATAGCTTAAGAGTGTCATAATAAAATAAGACTTACTTACCCTAAGACACTCATCTACATATAGTAGATAGCCAAACCAGTACTGAAACGAGATAATGGTATATTAGAGTATATCGTCAATCTGAAAAGGGAGGTAGGAGAAGAAATCTCTACGACGATAACAGAGAACCTATGAAATAGATCCCCTAGAGGAAGACCATTGTATTCAAATAGGCAATGCTCTCTTCACATCCCTCTGACATTCACTGCACCTCTGAGAGGAAAACCGGGCTATAGCCTGCTGCGAAGCGCATATCAACGAAGGAATCTAGCTCAAACTTACTTCACCACCTCCACGGAGGCAAAGTTTGTAAAACTGAATTGTGGGTGTGGTGAGGGGTGTATTTATAGGCATTTTGAGGTTTGGGAAACTTTGCCCCTCCTGGTAGGAATGTATATCCCATACGTCACTAGGTCATGGACTCTTGCTAATTACATGAAAGAAAGACAAGACTGAGATACTGGTGAGGAGGGAGGGGTTTTATAGAGTTCTTGTGGTTTGGCAATCTTTGCCTCCTCCTAGTAGAAGAGAAGACTATCTCCCAGAGTAATGGTTGTCGGACTCTCACCACCTGTTATGAAAGAAAGCATACATATGCCATTGCCCGGTATACCGTTCCTTTGAAGATGTTCTAATATATTAGATCAGTGTTTCCCAATCCGCGGTCCTCAAGTACCCCCAACAGTTCCTGGTTTCATTAAAGCTGAACTAGAGCACAGTTATCAGCTGATCACTTCACCTGTGCACTGGTTCAGCTATAATGAAAACCAGGCCTGTTGGGGGTACTTGAGGACCTCGGTTAGGAAACACTGCAATAGAGCATTTTATTATTGTGTTTAACCCCTGCCCTGCAAAGGTCAGTTCCAGAGCAACAATGCATTACTGGGAGCAAGCTTAACATGTCTGGTGAGCCATTGACAAGAAACAAATATGTGTAGCCACCAATCACCAGCTAGCTGCCAGTAGTGCTTTACTGCTTTTCAGGATATGCTTTAACAAATCATTGCAAGAGCGCAAAACAAATTTCAAAATAAAAGTGACTTTAAAAGTATATTAAAATACAATGCTCTATCTTAAATATAAAACTTAAATATTTACTTTCCTCCCCTTTAAATAGACCCCATAACCCAATATTTTGTATTTTTGCAAGCTACTTTAAAGAGACACTGAACCCAAAAAATTTTCTTCGTGATTCAGATAGAGCATGCAATTTTAAGCAAATTTCTAATTTGCTCCTATTATCAAATTTTCTTCATTCTCTTGCGATCTTTATTTGAAAAAGAAGGCATCTAAGCTTTTTGGGGGGTTTAGAACAGCACTTTTTTATTGGTGGATGAATTTATCCACCAATCAGCAAGGACAACTCAGGTTGTTCACCAAAAATGGGCCGGCATCTAAACTTACATTCTTGCATTTCAACTTTAACTCTGCAGTCTATATATATTGTGTATCCCTACCTGACAGCTAAATACACAATATTTATGTGATTTTTAAACCCCCTTGGTAGCTTATTTGCTTAGGACACCAAAAATCCATGTCCCACTCAACATTCTGTTTTATTCTTATTTGGCACAAACTGTACCACTTCCCCCATTGAATATAGCAGAGTGTGCTTCACTGTCATTCATCCATCATTCACTCTTTGTTGTCTGTGAAGCAGGACTCTCTACTATTTTCAGTGCTGCATATGATACAGCTTTTCATTGGCTGCATTGCTGATCTTGTCAAAATGAGAAACAAAATCCTGGGTCTATGGGCGACCAGTGCACTAAACACATAAGTGGCCAAAGGCTTGGAAACATTATTGGACAAAGAGGTGAGGGGGGCTTATAGGCGATGGCCCAACTGTAGTTTGTGGATAAAATCATGACAGGACGGGCGAGGCTATAGGTGTGCAACAGGCAAGGCAAGATGGGGTATGGAGGTGTGAAGTTGGGAACATCTTGTGAGCGGAAAACATTACATTTTTCCTGACAGGTGGGACTCCAGGAGGGACAGGTTGAAGATCTCCCAACCTGTGACAATCTTGCAGTATATGGGACCATTGGAAGGTATCATACTTAAATGTTTTCTATTACTCCTATGAAAGGGTAGCATTTTCATGTGGTGGGGTTTTTGTTTTGTTTTGTTTTTCTTTAAGAAAACATGTTAAAATTCAACGTGACACTAACACAGTCATATCATTTCCTGATAAGGCTCATAAGCTGATATGTACAAATGTTCATGATAAGTCATAAGAAGCTTAGCAGGAAGTACTTATCAGCTAATAAGCATTAGCAGGAAGTGCCTATCAGTCAAGTAACCTTAGCAGGAAGTACACGACTGAAACTGCTGAATAACTTTCAAGTTAAATTAATACATCTTTTACCTCACATTTGTTTCCTAGGCAGTAAAAACACCATAATTATATGCTGCTTGTTTGTATGAAAGATAGAAAAACAAATCTGACTACAGAGTTCCTTAAATTTGACAGATTGACTTTTATGTAAACAAGCATGATAAAAGTTTTTTTAAAAATTGCTGCGCATTTGTAGACCATGTTCTCCTGATCATCGATATTAAACAAGCACTAATATTATAAACAAAAAATTAAAAATAGTGTGCAGGAAATTGGGAAATCAGCGTGTACCTGACCTTTTACTCGAACCAAAACAAATGTCATTATATTCCTTCCCTTTCAGATTAGCTGGAGAGGTTCATAGAAGTGAAGTCAAATGTGCAAATAAAAGCAAAGGTGATTAATGATCCCTGTGATATATGTGGCGCTGATAAGGTTGCTAAACATATTGGGTTTGGACGTGTTTGTGGACTTGTTCAAACTGAATTGCATACAATGCTGCTCCAGTTTATAATCTATCCCTACGCACAGACAAGAAGCACTAAACTCCTGTAATAGAACCTGTACATTTTGAGTATTTGAAAACTAAAATACTTTGAACCCTGTTAGTTTTTGTGCCTCAATAAACAGAATTAAATATTTTGTATTTGTGAAAATGTCTGTTACCATTTACTTTAAAGGGACACTAGATAATCCCAGCAATGACTCACAAAATGTTCATGTAGCTAATAATATTTTAAACCCCATCATAAGTGCAGGTTTTCAACTTTTTTGCTTTAGCTGATTAGCTCGGAGCTATAGTAGCTACTGCACAGGGCTGGCATTCTTATTTACCTTCAATTGAGCTGAAGGGGTTCAACACATTGTTATCTAGAATTCCCAACTGTGACAGATCTTGGGAGATTGTTATGGGTTGGGAAACTGCTCGCTTTCTTGCCTACAGCTTCCCCGGTTAGGGCAAATTATGTGCTAAAAAAAATAAGCCAAAACCAGAAAAATACAGGATGGGGTCTCGTAGACTCTCACCACCATGAAATAAATTAATTTATTATGTAAGCATAAATTATGTTTTCTTTAATACAGGTGATGCGAGTCCACAATCTATTATTCCTAGGAACTAATGCCCAAATTGTGGAGTCCACGAGTTATGAGACATAAAGGGCGGGATGTAGAGAACATCTTTTTTTCACTGAGAAAATTGATCCACAACCCCAAAAGAGCCCAAAAGGCAAAAACACAAAAAAACATTTTTTAAATGCACTTAAAATCACCAGTCAAAACCAAATTAATCTGAGACAGCTGCCTCAGAAGAAGCAAAAACATAAAAATGGTAGAATTTAGTGAAAGTATCCAAAGAAGACCAAGGGCGCGATCCGATATAGGTCGTAGTTTTCGGCGCAAGCGAGGTAACCCGCGTCGCCCGCAGTTTCAGCTCGCAACTCGAGCTATCCAATATTCACCGCCGTCAGATGCTAAACTGGCGTAAGTGAGAAAAACCGACGAGCAGGCAAAATGTGCGCAAATACACCTTTTAGTCGTCGCAAGTACTTGCGCCTGTTTTTTGTTCACGTAAAGTCTAAATAAAGTGTAGTTTTATGCAAATTAGCCTACGACTCGTAAAAAATAACGCCAGTTCTAAGAGATGCGCCACGTAATGACGAGATTCAAAAATCATACTTAAACACCTGCGCAGCCGCCATTTCTTTAGTGTGTTTGGTTGGTTCTTGGAGCTACAGCACACTACAGCGAGTATAGAGATTAGTGGTAAGAGTAGTGAGAAAGGAGCATTTCATCAAGTTAGTTAGGTCGGATTGTTGGTTGGATTGTTAAGCCAGTACATTTACTTACACTTTTTTTCATATTGCACACATTTTGCATACACACATATACAAAATACACAACACTTTTTTTTTATAACACCCAACACTTTTTTTTTTTAATTTTTATTTATAACCAGCAATGCATACAGAACTACAAGTTACATGACATCATGCCACGCAGGGCGGGATGCCATGACATATCGTGAGCATAGGAGTAGAAAAGACAGGCATATTTAGTTAAGAGTTAGCGCTAATTAATCCATGCTGACATAGTGTCTTACAAGTTCTGCTGTGAGTTAGGTAACTATCACCTATAGGATATACTGTATGTAAACACTGCTGGGGTTTTTAATGTATTAAACACATCAAAACTAAACAATAAACAAACAAACCAAAAAAAAAAACAAAAAAAAAAAACACCCAACTACATTAAAACTAATGGATTTCTCCTTTTCTCCCAAATCCCAACCCACCATATTAACACAGAGGGGTAAACATTAATATACACTTGTTCAGAATCAGACGGGTATCTCAGAGATATTTCTAGTATAGAGAATTAAAGCATGAATCCTGCCCATTATACAGTACATTTTCTAGATACAACAGCTTTTAATGACATAATCCTAGGAGGAAGTAAAGATGAGAGTAGAATTTCAAATTTGACAGTATACGATCGTTTGTGAATTGAGCCAGCAAATTAGTAATAAGGCATTAGGGGGGGTACATTGCCTGAGGTTTAAATATTGCACGCATATATTTTTCTTTTTTTCCCCAGGCCGCGCTGTGGGAGGCTTAGCTAGCCTTATGGGAATAGGACCACCTGGGGTCATTCCTATATATATCTGCAATAAGGGACGTCAAAAGGTGTATTACAAATATTTCAATTTATAAAGGGTTGTCTACCTAGTCATAAGAGTAGCATTTTATTATCATAGATGGTATAAAGCAATACGTAGCAGGGCATTGTATATATCAAAAGTTCATAAGGAGATACTAGTAGTTCAGGAGATATGATACTAGTACAGAGGGGATCTCTATTCAGGGAAATCTTAACTGAGTGCTGTTTCAATAGGAGTGTACAATACATCATGCTAATGCCAATAGAGTATACAGATACAGCTATTCCTGATAGCTTGGGTCTAGGAGAGTGAAAATATGTGATCAGACTCCTAACATAACAATCATTTAACAGTAAAGACTATATACATGCAGGATCTGGAAAAATATTAAACATAGACATCTGCTATATCGACATCTAATACTAATATTTGTGCTGGATGAGGGAAAGATCATTTGGGGCTTGAGTATAGATAACAGTTCACAGCGTGAGTATATATACTATAATTCAGTCGCCACTAGTATGTAAGTTAAAGTGGAAGAGTTGCTTTGTTTCTTTGTCTATAAGCAGTATGGGATTTTTAAATGCCAGATAAGCAAAACAACATAAACAAAGGAGCTGAGGTCTGACAACCGGTGCATAAGGTTAGATAAATAAACAGTTCAACTGCTTCTAGCATGAGTTAGAGAAATAGCTATATCTCAGAGAAGCAACCATTTATTCCCCGGCCCTAAGAGCACACAAAAACAAAATAACAATAAAGTTTATAGTCCCCTGTGGAAGAAGATTGGACATCTCTGCTCAAAAGTTAGCTGCCACTAACTGGAACACCTCAAATGTTTGATCCTTACAGGGTGGTGCACTGACTGTTTCCTAACCAACTCCATTCCGCGGGTATGAGTCCCATTGCAGTATATAACAATCCATTTCAAGTACAGAGAGACCGTGGCGCCGCAGCAACCATGCGGTACAAGGTAGGTAGCTTACCCGATTCCTGCCCGAGTTAGAGTCAAGTAATCACAGTCCAGCGGAGCACGGCCTGCCTGTGGGGGACAACAGCCGCCAAGCTGCTTTCCATAATCAGGGGGATAGACGCTAACTCCTGCAACTAAGTGCGGAGCCCGTACAGAAACAGTGTGCCGTAGTGGGTCAGGCGCATTGGCGGGGGTAGACAAGGCGGCGGTGGACTCAGCAGGAGTAGCGGGGGAGTATGCAGGGTAGTAGGCAGCCTCATTTCCAAAGCCCGGGCCAAGATCCGCAACTGGAACCGAGGTGGCCGTCCAACAAGTCATACAGCAGAGCGGTAAGCTGTGCTCCAGGCATTGAGTTGGCTGTGTGGCGTAAGCCTCCCAATTTGTCTGGATGCTAAGTTCTGAAGGCATAATCCACCGTGCACGGGGCAACGGAGGTGGCGGCAGGCTCTCCTCTGGTCTGGGTTTTAGTTCCAAGACAGGCTCCACTAGATATATAGCTGGAAGCACTGTTCCGCTTGCCGGTAGATGTGGGGCTCTGGAGCTGTCATGAATAGCCATAAATGTGTCGGCTCTTGTGATGGGCGCAATGGACAGCCTCTCCTGTGGACCAGGTTGTTTCTCATTTGATAGCAAGGTACATAAGTCAGTGCAGGCATGCACGAGTCTCTCTAGCCTTGGGCAAAAATATGTTTTGTAGTTCCGCTAGGATGTAAGAGCCAGCAGAGCCTTCTTTAATGCTGGAGATCTCCATTGTAGCTGGGCAAGAGTTTTATTAAGAAACGGAAACTTAGTTAGATGTATGTACAGTATGGCGGTATTATTCCCGCCACTCAGCCCAACGGCTTTAATCTTCAAAATGACGTTCCGGGGTAGAAGAGTTGTTAATCCTTCTATCTGCTGGGTGTTCCCGGACAGCTTGCCTGTCAAGGGAGATGCAGATGGTGTAGATAGGTAGCAGCAATATTAGCGTTAGGAGTAGATTTCCTCAGAGCTGATGAAGCTTGCAGCCATCTTGTAAGGCCGCCCACCCAACACTTTTTATTTATCTTTTTCAGTTTGAAAGGCTGAGTGTCTGGTTGTGATTGTGTGTGATTGAAGTGGGAGTGAGTGTGAGTGTGTGAGTGTGTGTAGTGTGAGGATGTCAGGGAGAGATAGGGCTGGGGGGAGGAGGGAAGGGGAGTCGCAGGGAGAGGAGTATGTACAGGAGGAGCAGCAGGGTCCCCGTCAGGGAGTGAGCGGAGTGGGGAGAGGGAGAGCCAGAAGGGAGGATGGGAGTGGGGTTGCCCAAAGGCCAGGCACACTGAGAAGAGGGATAGAGGGTGCACATGGGGATAGAAGGGGGGAGGAGGGAGAGGATAGGGAGGAACCCACACCAGGGACATCCCAGGGAGGGAGCCAGGCAGCCCAGGACGAGGAGCGTATGAGGTGTCCCAATTTCAGTTTTGCCGAAAACCTCGCTCTCGTCCAGGCTGTCCTGGAGAACCATAATGCCCTCTTTGGACAAGAGAAGGGCAAAGGAGTTGCCCGGAGGCGTAAAGATGCTTGGCAGAAGGTGGTGGAGGCCGTCAATGGTGTGTCCCAACAGAGGAGGAATGTTGACGGCCTTAAGAAGAGATGGAATGATTGCAAGAGGAGAGTCAAGGAGAGGATGGGCCAGGAAGCAATCTCCCAGAGGGCAACAGGAGGTGGGCCTCACTATGAGGCCGAATACAATGAGTGGCAGGAGCTCATTCGTAGGTCCCTGAGCCTCACAGCAGTCCGTGGACTTCCAGGGGCTCGTGACTCAGGGACTGCAACATCAGCACAGCATGCTGGTGAGTAACATCCCACACACTAGTATTAATATGTATTTGAGTTATAACATCCTATATTGTCACACATTCATGTACACAATGAGGATCATGGTATTTTGATTACTAACAACTAAATATACAATGATATTTAACATTAAAGGGACATGAAACACAAAGAATTTTTTTCATTATTCAGATAGAGAATACAGTTTTAAACAACATCAAAATTTACTTCCATTATCTATTTTTAATTATTATTTTGAAAATCTTAGTTTATTAAATATCAATGCACATGGGTGAGGCAATCACACGAGGCATTGATGTACAGCCACCAATCAGCAGCTTCTGAGCCTATCTAGAAATGCATATCAGCTAAGAATATCAAGATAATGAAGCATATTAGCTACTGGAAGTAAATTTTAATTTTTTTTTAAATTCCATGCTTGGCTAGCTGAATCATGAATACTAAATATGGTTTTGCATGTCCATTAATGCTACTTAACACATTGAAAATCATGATATGAGGTAGAATAGTGAAATACTAACATGTCTCAGAGTAACACAGGCCACAAGCCACATGTAGACCTTTCAGTAAATGGACACCATAGTCATCACAACCATAGTGTCACTTAAAGAACACATTTTCTCCATCACTGACATGTACACAGAACTATTGTATGAAACACATACATGTATAATTAGCATATTACAAACCCTCATATCACAAATCTCAATGTGCACATGCATGTTATAGAGTTTGACATGAGAATGTGGATAGGCCTTAGCATGTAAATTGTATGCCCACATGGATAGATATGTGACTGTACTAATCCCTCTCATCATTTGACTCCTCCACAGAACCTCCAGTCACCAGGGTGCCTACGCCCATGAATCCCCCAACACCGGTTCTAAATATATGTCCACCACAACCACCGGTACAGATAAGACAGCAGGAGTATGCCAGGCATGACATGGCTTGGACTGCGTCTATCGAAAATCCACATATCATGCCACCTGCATTAGAGGAGGATACCTGGCAGGAGCCCTGGCACGAGGAATATTCCTATGGCTTGGAGGGGGAGCCCCGCCAGCGCCAAAGGATAGATGTATTTACCCCCCCCAAGAATATCAGGGCACTACAGGAGTATACCATCAGGCTGAGTGGATGCACACCAGCGGCCATTGGGACTATCGGTCCATCCCGACATCTGGACCATCATCTTCAGTTGGAAGGGCTCCACCAACTGTAATCTATCGCCCTGCACCTCCAGCTCATATCCTGGTGGCTTGCACCTCCAGCTGAGATATCTGTTCCTGCACGTCCAGCTGCTGTTTTGGTTCCCGCACCTCCAACTGAGGTTATTGTTCCGGCACCTCCAACAGAAGTTATTGTTCCGGCACCTCCAACTGAGGTTATTGTTCCGGCACCTCCAACTGAGGTTGTTGTTCTGGCACCTCCAACAGAAGTTATTGTTCCGGCACCTCCAACTGAGGTTATTGTTCCGGCACCTCCAACTGAGGTTGTTGTTCTGGCACCTCCAACAGAAGTTATTGTTCCGGCACCTCCAACTGAGGTTATTGTTCCGGCACCTCCAACTGAGGTTGTTGTTCCGGCACCTCCAGCTGAGGAACACGTAATTGAAAGAGTGCCTATTGTCCCTGCTGATGAAGAGCCCATGGATCAATTGAGTTCTGCCATAGGTGATGAATATATCTCACTACAGAGGAGGCAAACTTTGACCTGTGAGACTCTAACGGAAACGTGTCCAAAAATGCAGAGGGAACAACACAGGTTCCATAGAAGCCAACACCGTTTGCAACAGAGGTCGAATGAGCTGCAAAGGGACATGGCAGCATCGGTATCAGCTATGGTCCAAAATCAAAATCAAATGCTGCGTGTAATATCGGACATGCAAATCCAAAGTGACCAAAGATGGAGGGAACAGAATCAACTGTTGGGGGCTTTGGTGGAGCATTTCACCCAACAGCAGGACATGGCATCAAGTATCTCCTCTGTGACCAGCACTCCTACTGGATCCACACAACCCAGGAGAGGCAGAAGACCCACACCAGGCCCCTCATCTAAGAGGCCTAAATCCATAGATATTGACATAGAAACATAGAAACATAGATATTGACGGCAGATAAGAGCCATAGGCCCAGCAAGTCTGCCCCACCTTACCTAACAGTATAAACTTATCTAGTTCGTAGGATAGCCCTATGCTTGTCCCATGCATTTTTAAAGTCCCCCACAGTGTTTGTTGCTACTACCTCTTGAGGAAGTTTATTCCATAAATCAATCACTCTTTCTGTAAAGAAGTGCTTCCTCAAATTACTCCTGAATCTACTACCCTTTAGCTTGAGCTCATGACCCCTTGTTCTTGAATTTTCCATTTTATGTAAAATACCCACAGCCTCAGTTTTACTAAACCCTTTAATGTACTTGAAAGTTGCTATCATATCACCTCTTTCCCTTCTCTCCTCTAAGCTATACATATTTAGGTCATTGAGCCTATCCTGGTAAGTTTTATTTTTTAGACCATGTACCATTTTGGTAGCCCTCCTTTGCACAGATTCAAGTTTGTTAATATCCTTCTGAAGATATGGCCTCCAGAACTGCACACAATACTCAAGATGAGGCCTAACTAATGATCTATAAAGTGGCATAAGAACCTTACTATTTCTGCTGCAAATACCTCTACCAATACATCCAAGCATTCTGCTAGCCTTACTCGCTGCCTTACTACATTGTTTACTAAGTTTTAAATCATCTGAAATAATAATTCCCAAGTCCTGTTCCTCGTCTGTAACAGTCAGTAAAGTGTCATTGAGTCTGTAATTAACATTTGGATTTTTCTTCCTAAATGCATTATTTTACACTTTGCTGTGTTAAACTTTAGATCCCAGTCGTTTGTCCAATCCTCCAATTGTTGTATATCACTTCTCATTTTGTCTACCCCCCCTGGAACATCCACTCTGTTGCAAATTTTTGTATCATCTGCAAAGAGACATACTTTCCCCTGTAGCCCTTTGCTGATATCGCAGATAAATATGTTAAACAAAACAGGCCCCAGAACTGACCCCTGAGGAACACCACTAGTAACAGCCCCCTCTGCTGAATGAACTCCATTTACTAAGACACTTTGTTTTCTGTCCTTAAGCCAGCATTCCACCCAGTTCACAATTTTTGAATCTAGACCAAGGAGATATAGTTTGTGAATAAGTTTATTGTGTGGGACGGTGTCAAATGCTTTGCTGAAATCTAGATATGCTACATCAACTGCTCCTCCCTTGTCTAATACTTTTGTTACATAATCAAAGAAGTCAATTAGATTAGTCTGACATGATCTCCCTGAAGTAAAACCATGCTGATTTTGGTCCTCTAAATTGTTTGTCTTTATGTAAGTCATAATTCTTTCCTTTAAGAGGCTTTCCATTAATTTCCCTACTACTGAAGTTAAACTAACTGGCCTGTAGTTGCCAGATTCTTCTCTACTGCCCTTTTTATGAAGAGGTATTACATTTGCTATTCTCCAATCATCTGGGACAGCTCCTGTTAATAGTGACTGATTAAACAGATCAGTTAATGGGACAGTTAGCACTGAACGAAGTTCTTTTAAAACCCTTGGATGAATATTATCAGGACCCACTGCCTTTGTAACATTTATTTTTGATAATGCTAACAAAACCTCATCCTCTGTAAAAAGATTACTGTTAAGCTTGTTTCTATTTTGCATAGCATCCCTTAATGTAGACATTGTATCTTCACAATCTTTAGTGAAAACAGAACAGAAGTAATCATTGAGACAGTCTGCAATCTGCTTATCTCCTTCTATTATTCTACCATCAACTGATTTCAATTTTACTATTCCTACCTTATTTTTTCTTCTTTCACTGATTATATCTAAAGAATGTTTTGTCCCCATGTTTTACTGACTGTGCTATCTTCTCTTCTGCATCAGCTTTAACCTTCCTAATTAACTGCTTAGTCTTTTTTTGTTGGAGTCTCCATATTTTCATATCATCATCTGCTTGTGTGTGTCTGTAATTTTTATAAGCTATCTTTTTTGTCTTTACAGCATGTGCTACTTCTTTGGAAAACCAAATTGGTTTCCGCTTTCTTTTACTTTTACAGACATGTCTAATACAGTGTGCGGTTGCATCTAAAATGGCACCTTTCACAAATTCCCACTGTTCTTGAACCCCTGTAATAAGATTTTTCCCCTTTAAATAGTTTTTTAGGTATTCTCCCATTAATGAAAAATCTGCCGTCCTAAAGTCTAAAACTTTTGTTTTAGTCTGGGTGTACAGTTCCTGAACATGAATACTAAACCAAACAGATTGATGATCACTGGATCCTAAGTTCTCACCTACAGACACATCTGAAACTGTATCACTGTTTGTAAGTATTAGATCTAATATAGCTTCCTTACGAGTTGGTTCCTTGACTAATTGTTCAAGTGATTCCCCTAGCAGAGATTCAAGAATATACGTGCTTCTAGCCGATCTAGCAGAAGGAATCTTCCAGTCTATATCTGGCAAATTAAAGTCCCCCAGTACTATAACCTTACCCTTCATGGTCATTTTGGTTATTTCATCTAATAACAGATTGTCCAGTTTTTCATCCTGCAATGGAGGCCTATATACAACCCCTATTCTAAAAACATTTTTATCTCCAATTTCCAAAGTCACCCAAATACTTTCCACCTCATCATTTGTTCCTACAATTTCAGTAACCTTTATATTTTCATTTACATACAAAGCAACTCCTCCACCTTTCTTCCTACTCTGTTCTTTTTAAATAACCTGTATCCAGGTATGACTATGTCCCAGTCATGCAAATCATTGTACCATGTTTCTGTTATAGCTACTAAATCCAAGTTGTCCCTAGTCATTATTGAAATGAGTTCAGGTAATTTATTTCCTAAGCTGCGAGCATTTGTGCTCATGGCACGAAGAATTTTTCTACTAGAATTTCTAGAATTGTTACTTGGACTAACAGTTTTGGCATGCTGTGGGGGCAGGTGGATATATTAATGCTACCCCCCCTTTATTAGTTTAAATGATTTCTAATAAAGTATTTGAACTCCTCTCCCAGATACTCTGTTCCTTTAGCATCCAAATGCAAGCCATCTCTCCTAAATAACCTAGTATCTTTCCAAACAGAGCTATAATGGCCAATAAAACCAAATCCTCGTTCCCTGCACCACTTATCTAACCAAGAATTAAATGTTGTTATCCGCTCCATCTTTCCTGCTTCCTGGCCATACACAGGTAAAATAGCAGAAAATGATAGAGTTGATGCCACAGTCTCTAAATGATTACCTAGGTCACAAAACTCTTTCTGAACAGCAGCAACATGATTACTAGCCAGATCATTTGTTCCTAAATGAACAATCACATCCAACTCACTTCCCTTTCCTGCTGCCTTAACAATTCTCAAAATACGATTCCTATCCCTGTGAGCAGTAGCTCCTGGAAGACATCTAACCTCCCTTGTTTCTCCTTTACTTTCACCTAAATACACATTCCTCAAAATAGAGTCACCCACTAACAGTCTTTTTCTCAAAAACACATCTGCAGTTCTTTCCTGTGTTATGTTACCTGGAGAATCAGGTGCCAATAGCTTTAAATTACCTGTTACAGCTTCAGAGGGCTCAGAAACAGCAATCTCCTCATCACAAGTGTATTCGGCAAGAGCAGCATAGGAGTTTTGCAATGGCAGAGGTTGTGGGCAATGCTTCTGGTCTACTGTTCTAATTCTTCCAGAGCCTACAGTGATCCATCTGCCTCTCCTTGCTGATCTCTGGGGTAGAGGGGCTTCTTTCTGAGGCAGCTTTGTAGAGGTAACAGGTATGTGAGTTGTGTTTTAGTACAGTAATATTGGTAAAACATATAATAATACCTGTGTTGAAATGGACCAAAAAGGTATTATTATAATGTTTATGACATATTCATGCTCAATAAACAACATCACATGGTTGTGTCTCAACGGTACATATAGTAATATTAACTTCTAAGATGTACATCAAGGTTTCTCACATCCAATATAAATTGACACGTTGGTATATATAACTAATAATATATTTAAAGAAGGTGTGAACATAAGGTATAAATATCCATTATCCTCATTCTTAATGATAGTGAACTAAACATGAATTAAACAAATTATAAATATACAGTTATTAGGGTTGTTAAAGGGACATGAAAGCAAATATTTTTACTTCATGATTTTGAAGGAGAAGATAATTACAAAAATAAACTATAATTTCATTCTATTATTTCTGTTGCTTCATTCTATTGATATTCTTTGCTGAAAACCATATCGAGATATGCTTGGTAGCTGATGATTATTAGCTGTATATAGATGCCTCCTGCGATTTCTTCACTGTGTGCATTTCTATGTCTTCATTAAAGTATATCTAAATAAATAATGAAAATAGGTAATTGATTTAAATTATAAGTTTTTTAAAAATTATCTTCTCTATCCTTAATCATGAAACAATATGTTTGGGTATAGTGTCCCTTTAAGGGAAGGGGGTTGGGATGTAGTAGTTTCACTTACATGCAGTGGAAATCCAAAATTTTACATTCTGCAAGACATGATATATACACATGCAATGGTTGGTGAGGTAATGTCAAACATCATAATACATGTGAATGTTACGGTTTACTGTAATTATGAATAAGTAACTTACAGGTGAAGTATTCACGGATGACATAATCCCTCACTTCATTCCCCCTCAGTGTCCCCCTGTCCACATCCTCAAGTACAGGAACCAGCTGCTGCTGCTGCTCTGGGTCAATGTCCACCAACAAACGTGTGTCCACAGCAATGTTGTGTAGAATACAGCAAGCATTGACAATGGAACACACTTTGTTGGGGTTATACTGTAGTGCTCCGCCTGTAACATCCAGACACCTGAACCTGGTTTTTAATAGGCCAAAGCTCCTTTCAATGACATTCCTTGTTCTTATGTGTGCCTCCTGGTACCTGAGTTGTGGCTCCATAATGGGGTGCACCAAGGGGGTTAATAGCCATGGTCTGCAGCCGTACCCTGCGTCACCTGTCATGTAACATATGTGTTTGGATTACTACAGGTACATCATGTGCTTTAAAGGGACACAACATGAATCACATATAAAAGATAGATTTAATCAAAACATTAATGGAAGTAATCAGGATAGTTAATTAAAATTAAAAGGCCTATCTGAATAATGGAAGTGCAATTTATACTAGACTGTCCATTTAATAAGAACCTGCAATTGTTAGCAGCTTGATAATTAACTTCGATTAGATCATTTTCTCCATTCTATAGATAACTCTTGATGACAAGCATATTAGATATGCTCAATAGCTGCTGATTGGTGGCTGCACATAGAAGCCTCATATGATTGGCTCATATATGTGAATTATAATTTATAAAAAAAATATATTTAAAGAATGAATAAAATGATATAAGAGAAGTGAATTGTAATGCTGTTTAACATTGTATTCTCTATCTGACACATGAGATGACAATATGTGTTTAGTGTCCCTTTATTAGAAATATACAGACAGAATGAAGGTACTCACCAAGCAGCCATCCTCCCGAAAGTGTTCCATTTTCAAACATATTGAATAAGGAGGTCTGGCGCAGGATGTAGGAATCATGTGCACTCCCTGGGAAGCCTGCATACACATGTAAGAATTTCAGATTGGTATCGCAGACCATCTGGCAATTCAATGAGTGAAACCCTTTCCTGTTAATATAGAGGATTGTCTCCTCATGTGGGGCCACAATACGCACATGTGTGCAATCAATTGCCCCCATGACATTAGGAATACCCCCCAGTCGATAGAAGCCTTGTTTAAGACGGTTCCATTCCTGGGGGGTATGGGGGAAATGAATGCATTGTTGTGTCTGGTTATCTAGAGCAGTCAGAACCTCCCCTAGAATCCTGGAGAAGGTAGACTGCGCTAGGCCAGACACAAGCCCCTCTGTTGACTGGTATGAGCCAGTTGCCAGGAAGTGTACAACACACAACAGCTTCTGCATACCAGTCAGAGCTCGGTTCCTATACGCTTGAGGGTTAATTTCATCCTTCAACACCTCATATAGGTTAATGAGGCTTGCAGATGTCAAGCGATATTTTTCCCTGACCTCCACTTCTGTCATCCCAAACAGGGTGACCCTAACCCTGTGTACCCTTGGTGCTCTTCCCCTCTGCTGATGCCTTCGTCTTATAGGCCCTGCTGGCCTATGGGCAGCTGCAGCAACAGCAGCATGGGGAGCACCAGGAACAGGGACAACAGCAGGAGGAGCAGGGAGGGCAGCAGCAGCAGCTGGAGCAGGGACAGCTACAGCACCATGACCAGGGACAACAGCAGGAGGAGCAGGGAGGGCAGCAGCAGCAGCTGGAGCAGGGGCAGCAGCAGCAGCTGGAGCAGGGACAGCTACAGCACCATGACCAGGGACCTCAGCAGCAGGGATACCATCCAAAACAGGGGCTTGTAGGGGTTCAAGCACCCCTTGTGCCCCACAACGCTGTCTGACTCTAAATGCAATATACTGCAAGGGAAACATGGTGGCTAATGAGGGTGTGCATTTGCAGGTGTTTTAAGTCTGCAGGTGAGAGGTTGTGCTGTTTGTGATTGGTTTGACACACTTGCAGGGGCAGGAATAATAAATGCTTTTAAGAGGTTAACTATTTGTGAACAAGCTGCTGCTATGTATATTGTTAGGCATGCATTTGTTAGGCCTTCTGAGAGTTACGTTGGTTTCTAAGTCAGTGCAAGGGTACCTGCGCCTTCAATTTGTGGCGAGCTGAGAATGGCGTAGATTTTGTAAAATCTGCGCGCGTAAGTCCTTACGCCGTATATTGGATAGCAAATTGCGCGTGTTTTGTATGTCAGTCTATGGGCCAAAAAACTACGGGCGACGCCAGGAATCTACGCGCGTAACTTCTAGCTTACGCCGTATATAGGATACCAAATCCGCGCAATTATTGGCGTCGCCGGATTTTGCGGGCGACGATTTATATTGGATCGACCCCCAAGTAGTTGCTTGCAAATTTGATCAACTGATGCCTCATTCTTTAAAGCCCAAGAAGTGGCAACTGATCTGGTAGAATGATCAATAATCAGTTTAGGTGGAGGCTGACTTGCCTCTAATTAAGCTTTATGGATCAAAAGCTTCAACAAAGAAGTCAAAGAAATCACGGAAACCTTCTGCCCTTTCCTAGAGTCAGAAAAATGAACAAACTGGAAGTTTGTCTGAAATCTTTAGTACCATTAGCATAATACTTCAATGCTCTAACAACATTCAAGTTATGAAGAAGTCTCTCTTAAAGGGGCACACAACTCAAACGTTTTCTTTCATGATTCATATAGAACATGCAATATTAATCAACTTTCTAATTTACTCCTATTATTAATTTTTTTGTTAATTCTGTTGCTATCTTTATTTGAAAAGGCAGGATTGTAAGCAAAGGAGCCTGCCCATTTGTGGTTCAGTACCAGGGGAGCACCTGCTGATTGGTAGCTATATGTCGCCACGAATCAGCAAGCGCTACCCAGGTGCTAAATAAAAAAGGGGCCGGCTCCTATGCTTACATTCTTGCTTTTTCAAAGAAAGATAGCAAGAGAATGAAGAAAAACTAATAATATGAGTAAATTAGAACGCTGATTAAAAATGCATGCTCTATCTGAACCATGAAAGAAAAAAAATGGGTTTTGTGTCCCTTTAAGAATTCTTGAGATTAGGACACAAAGAAGGGGTCATTTACTGAGTTATATTGTCTAAAGACACACCCTTAGGTAAGAAGTCAAATTTGGTCCATAATACTGCCTTATCCTGATGAAAAATGAGATAAGGGGGATCACATGAAAGAGCAGCAAATTCAGTGACTCTTCTAGCAGAAGAGATATCCAAAAGAAATAGAACCTTCCAAGGAAGAAGCTTAAAGGGACACTCAAGTCAAAATTAAAAACGTTTATGATTCAGATAGAGCAAATAATTTTAAACAACTTTCCAATTTACTTCCACCAACAAAATGTCCACAGTATTTTTATATTTGCACTTTTTGATTCACCAGCTCCTACTGAGCATGTGGAAGAATTCACAAAATATACGTATATGCATTGTGATTGGCTGATGCCGTCACATGATACAGGAGGAGTGGAAATAGATATAACTGTGAAATTTGGCAGAAAAAAAAATCTGCTACTCATTTGAAGTTCAGACTAAGGGGCATATTTATCAAGGTCTGGCAGACCTGATCCGACACTACGGATCAGGTCCGCCAGACCTTGCTGAATACGGCGAGCAATCCGCTCGCCATATTCAGCATTGCACCAGCAGCTCACAAGAGCTGCTGGTGCAACGCCGCCCCCTGCAGAGTTGCGGCCAATGGGCCGCCAGCAGGGGGGTGTCAATCAACCCAATCGTACTCAATCGGGTTGTATTGTGGCGATTCCTGTCTGCCTCATCAGAGCAGGCGGACAGGTTATGGAGCAGCGGTCTTTGTGACCGCTGCTTCATAACAGCTGTTTCTGGTGAGTCTGCAGACTCGCCAGAAACAGGGGCCATGAAGCTCCATGTGGAGCTTGTTAAATAGAGCCCTAAGTGCTTTTGCATTGTCTTTTTATCATGCATTAGTCAAATCTACTGTATTTACTGATCCTTTAATATCCTCTTTGTGCATAGGCTCAAATGGAAAAGCCTGCAAAATCCTCAAAACCAAATTTAGATTACAAGGAGGAGAAATTAGTTTAATCACAGGTTTAATTCTTGCCAAAGCCTAAACAAAACCATGAATTGTAGCAAGAGAAAGAAAAGGGAAAAAGAGCAACCTATTCTAAGCATTGTTATTTATTAGTAAAATTAAACGCAAGTAAATAACTTAAAAAATAACAGTGCTAAAGAAAAGCATAGCATAAAAACCATATGGTCATCCTACATGTGCCATTCCTTATTACATCTAGAGCAGAAGTTTCCATATTGCTCCTCCTTTTCTCCGTCCAGCGTGTAGTGGAGCTGGTTAAGTGGTGGAAGCTGATTTGCAGCATGATGTTTACAGAAGCCAGTGAGGGTAAAAAAAACAACCTCAACGCATTTCATCTGGTCTCAGCAAGACTTTTTCAAGAGTTGATATTGTAACTATCCCATTGTAGTTACTAAATAGGGTTACAAAGTCTCTGATTGGTTACATTCTATAATTTGTTGATAAACATGTGTGAGGCTTTGATAAAATAAATACTGAACGTGAAATGGTTACAGTTCACACATAAATACATGATCAGAAAGCTTACTTTGTGTGTCACTTTGTTTCATTTAGATGGAATTTATGTGATTTCTATATTAGTTCAAACAGGAGTATATAAGGGGTCTAGTTTGTAAAATTATTGACTTCCTTCTAAACTTGCCGTTCATTTGGAGAGATTAACCGCTTTCAAGAAAGTATATTGTTTGGTCAGCATGAAAAAAACATGTCTAGACCAACAAATTTATTTAGAATTGGCCCCTATGAGAATTCTGTATCTCAATTATGAACAATTTGTTTGCGTGCCCACTAAAAGGTTAATTAAAGGGACTCTCAAGTCAAAATAAACTTTCATGATTTAGATAGAGCATACAGTTTTAAAACACTTTCCAATTTACTTCCATTTATATACCAACATGTGCACAAGCTCACAGGGTATATGTATACTAGTATGTGATTGGTTGATGTCTGTCACATGATACAGGGGCCCAGAAAATGGGAGAAAATATACATTTGTCAGAAAAACATAATTTATGTAAGAACTTACCTGATAAATTCATTTCTTTCATATTAGCAAGAGTCCATGAGCTAGTGACGTATGGGATATACATTCCTACCAGGAGGGGCAAAGTTTCCCAAACCTCAAAATGCCTATAAATACACCCCTCACCACACCCACAAATCAGTTTAACGAATAGCCAAGAAGTGGGGTGATAAGAAAAAAGTGCGAAAGCATAAAAAATAAGAAATTGGAATAATTGTGCTTTATACAAAAAAATCATAACCACCACAAAAAGGGCGGGCCTCATGGACTCTTGCTAATATGAAAGAAATTAATTTATCAGGTAAGTTCTTACATAAATTATGTTTTCTTTCATGTAATTAGCAAGAGTCCATGAGCTAGTGATGTATGGGATAATGAATACCCAAGATGTGGATCTTCCACGCAAGAGTCACTAGAGAGGGAGGGATAAAATAAAGACAGCCAATTTCGCTGAAAAATAATCCACACCCAAAACAAAGTTTAAATCTTATAATGAAAAAAACTGAAAATATAAGCAGAAGAATCAAACTGAAACAGCTGCCTGAAGTACTTTTCTACCAAAGACTGCTTCTGAGGAAGAAAACACATCAAAATGATAGAATTTAGTAAAAGTATGCAAAGAAGACCAAGTTGCTGCTTTGCAAATCTGATCAACCGAAGCTTCATTCTTAAATGCCCAGGAAGTAGAGACTGACCTAGTTGAATGAGCTGTAATCCTTTGAGGTGGAGTTCTACCCGACTCAACATAAGCATGATGAATCAAAGACTTTAACCATGATGCCAAAGAAATGGCAAAAGCCTTCTGACCTTTCCTAGAACCAGAAAATATTTATCAGTATCAATATCTGAAACAGAATCCTCTGAACCTGAAAAATCAGTATCAGAAACAGAATCAGAATGATGATGTTCGTTTAAAAAGTCATCTGAAACATGAGAAGCTTTAAAAGACCTTTTACGATTACTGGAAGGAGGAATAACAGACATAGCCTTCTTAATAGATTTAGAAACAAAATCTCTTATGTTAACAGGAACACCCTGAATATTAGATGTTGATGGAACAATACTAAAGGAAATATTTTCTGCATTAACAAGTTTGTCATGACATTCATCACAAACAACAGCCGGAGAAACAGTTACCACAAGCTTACAACAAATACACTTAACTTTGGTAGATCCAGCATCAGGCAGTGATTTTCCAGAAGTGGCTTCTGATTCAGGGTCAACCTGAGACATCTTGCAATATGTAATAGAAAAAACAACATATAATGCAAAATTGGTCAAATTCCTTAAATGACAGTTTCAGGAATGGGAAAAAATGCCAATGAATAAGCCTCTAGCAAACCAGAAGCAATAAGCAATAAGACTTAAATATTGTGGAGACAACAATGACGCTCAAATTTTTTTAGCGCCAAAAAAGACACCCACATTATTTGGCGCCAAAAATGAATCAAGGTAAATAAATGTTTAAACACATATATTTAGAACTTTATACAAAAGTGCCCAACCATAGCTTAGAGTGTCACAAAATAAGACTTACTTACCCCCGGACACTCTTCTACATGTAGTAGAAAGCCAAACCAGTACTGAAACGAGAATCAGTAGAGGTAATGGTATATATAAGAGTATATCGTCGATCTGAAAAGGGAGGTAAGAGATGAATCTCTACGACCGATAACAGAGAACCTATGAAATAGACCCCGTAGAAGGAGATCATTGAATTCAAATAGGCAATACTCTCTTCACATCCCTCTGACATTCACTGCACACTGAGAGGAAAACCGGGCTTCAACCTGCTGCAAAGCGTATATCATTGTAGAATCTAGCAAAAACTGAATTGTGGGTGTGGTGAGGGGTGTATTTATAGGCATTTTGAGGTTTGGGAAACTTTGCCCCTCCTGGTAGGAATGTATATCCCATACGTCACTAGCTCATGGACTCTTGCTAATTACATGAAAGAAAAAACTACTGCTTATTTGATCAGGGTAGGTGTTGTATCATTGTCTTTTTATAATGCACTTGCTAATTAAGCAATTCTACTTAATTGGGGCCGATTTATCAAGCCCCGTATAATGCTAATTCCGCTCGAGCCTTCAGGCTCGCCGGAATCAGTAGTTAAGGAGCAGCTGTCATAAGACCGCTGCTCCTTAACTCGTCCGCCACCTCTGAGGTAGTAGACAGCAATCAGCCCGATCATGTCCGCCCGCACAATAATAAATCAGCCCCATTGAGTGGTCCTTTAAATACAGAATATTAATATTATTTTTAGAATTAAAGGAAAATTAACAAATTTACTCTACATAATGAAAAAGAACAAAGTTTTAAAAAGAGTGAAATCTTAATCAATATAATACTCTGTGAAATATAGATTAAAGGGACAGTCAACACCAGACATTTTTGTTGTTTAAAAAGATAGATAATCTCTTTATTACCCATCCCCCAGTTTTGCATAAACAACACAGTTATAATAATACATTTTTTACCTCTGTGATTACCTCCTTGTATCTAGGCCTCTGCAAACGGTCCCCTTATTTAAGTTCTTTTGACAGACTTGCATTTAATCCAATCAGTGCTTACTCCTAGGTAACTTCACATGCATGAGCTCAATGTTATCTATACACATGAACTAACACCTTCTAGTAGTGAAAAATTGTCAAAATGCATTCACATAAGAAGCGGCCTTCAAGGTCTAAGAAATTAGCATATGAGCCTACCTAGATTAAGCTTTTAACTAAGAATACCAAGAGAACAAAGCAAAATTGTTGATAAAAGTAAATTGGAAAGTTGTTTAAAATGACATACCCTATCTGAATCATGGAAGTTTATTTTGGACTTGACTGTCCCTTTAAATGTATTCAAAGCAATGTTCTAAGGATTGTGTATACCTGTTTAACTCTTTCACTGCTAATCCTTTATACACCTCAGTGCTGACTACATTTATTTTTTTTGCAAATGGCCAAGTGACCACTGGTGTTACTGTGATCTCCTTACTAAATTGTAACCACATGTGAAATAGTTTGCCATGCAGGCGTTTGTGAGTTATAATGTAGATTAGAGAGGCCTCATTGTGCAGTGAAGAAATAAAAGCACTTTTATTTCTTGCAAAGAGACTTGCCAACTAGAAATTACATTTTATTAGGGGTCTTTAGACATAAAAGTTTGTTTTTTGTATTGTGCATTTTAAGTAACTTTTTCAAGCAAATCTCCATGTGTTTTTATTTGTCTTTATTTTAAATACATCTGCTTTGTGGGGTCTTGGAGGTTTGTAGCTGCTAAGGGAGCTGAGATCCAGGGGTTTTGAAGAACCTTCCCCCATTCAGCTCCCATGCAACTACCTAACCTTCTTGGTTCTGCCCCCCTTGTGACATTGGCATCTGTATAGGGGTGATTTCCTATGAAGCTTCGGAGAGCCACCTACTAGGTCGCCAATGATCCCTGGCCTGTAGTGCAGGGTGGTCGCTAAAAACAGTGTTTGATCGGCGATCCCCCTACATGAAGAAAAGGGCCGTGTTTTGCATAACAAGAACACCTCTTCAGGCACATTGAAACGGATAAAAGTAGATTTTTAATATGTATCACATTAGATAGATGTTACTGCGCTACACAAACCAACACTTTAGACTTTTGAAGAACCCTAATTTAGCTGTGTTTTTTTTTCTTACCAGTTAGTAATAATCTATACAATACTATGACGTTTATAATAACTCATTCTGCTTCTGTTTCCAAATACCTTTTAAAAGGCTTATAAACATATTAACAGGTTTATTACACTATTCTTTAGAACACTAAAGATTTTTTTTCTATGTCCCTTTAAGCCGGTACTTATACATTTAATAATGGGCAAACATGAGTTTTATGTTTTTTATTTATCACAAAAATAGGTTTCTTATTATTATCATATTTACATTACAGTAGTACAGGTCCAGTCCCCAAAATTCAGAATAATTCCAAAATCCAGTTATTCATTTATTTATTTTTAAATTAAATTACTATAAATTACAATATTTATATTTTTTCTTCTCTATCCGTCTCTTTGTTTTTTTGGGGATTTTTTGTGTGTTCTAAATGCAAATAATAGTGTATATTTATTTAAAACAACTGTGCTATCTTTCCGATGGTACTATGTATACAAACGTATAAAAAATTATACAAAACTAGCATTAGATTGCATGTAAATATTTCTTAACTGATGTTGTTGTTTACATTTGGTTCCATCCCCTTTCGCAACTGTCCAATTTTCAAGATGTAAATATACAAATATTCTGAAATCCAAAATTTTCCAAAATCCAACCCTTTCTGGTCCCAAGCAGTTTTGTACCTGTATGAAACTTTGACAAACACTAAGTTCTGAATACTTTGCAAGCTTTTCTAATATGTACAACCCCAGTAATGAGAATCTATTGTCTAAAATGAATAGTATTACTCAACAAATATCTTGTGAGTTACATCAGAAAGTAAAACACTTTTGTCTAAAGATTTCTCTCTCAGGAATTACTTATGACACTAGAGATATTAGCCATAAATACAGATGTAATTTAATGTGTCATTTACATTGTGTGGTAAAGTAATGTACTTTAAATCAACATGAAACACATTGAGAATTGAATTTAAAATGTTTCATAAAACAAAATTGCAATATACTTACGGTATGTATTTTGCCCCTCTTTCCTGTAACTTAACTTTGGAAATTGTGGGTTTTCAAATTCTGAAAATTGTAAAGTTGTAGATTGTATTTTCAGGCCTAACCCAGTGTCATATCAATACTTGGATAAAACCATATAATATTTTCATTGATCCCTTTTGTAATACATCAGAATTATTGAAAACCATTAAAATCCAATAATAGCCCAATTTCGCAACTTTCAAAATAATTAACCTTAAAGGGACACTGAAACCAAATTTTTTCTTTTTTGATTCAGATAGAGCAGTAATTTTTAAACAACTTTCTAATTTACTCCTATTATCAAATTTTCTTTATTCTCTTGGTATCTCTATTTGAAAAGCAAGAATGTAAGTTTAGAAGCCGGCCCATTTTTGGTGAACAACCTTGGTTGTTCTTGCTGATTGGCGGATAAATTCACCCACCAATAAACAAGTGCTGTCCAGAGTCCTAAACCAAAAATGGTATGGCTCCTTAGCTTAGATTCCTTCTTTTTCAAATAAAGATAGCAAGAGACCGAAGAAAAATTGATAATAGGAGTAAATTAGAAAGTTGCTTAAAATTGCATGCTCTATCTGAATCACGAAAGAAAAAATTGGGTTCAGTGTCCCTTTAACCTTGCATGGGGAAAATACGAGAAGACATTTTTAGCCTTTTTTTCTTTTATAGTTTTACAAAAAAAAAATATTCCACACATGCAGTAAAATGTTAATGCACACAGTTGTTTTTTAGTTTATTAGAAAGGCTAAACTATTATATTGTGAGACTTTTACTGTTGTTCATTTATGATTGCAATAATATGTTTAAGCATTTAAAAAAAAAAAATGCTAAATAGAATTTTACTCAAAAGTATATGAAATTATTAACCAATAATATCAAATCATGATGTGTACAATTAATTATGCATAAAATATAGCTTGTAAACACTTTAGCAATATTGAATTAGTATGGTATCAGTATTGAATAATTTAACTGTCATGCTTTGGACGCATATCTTTTGCTCCAGTGGAGGTCCAGAGACATGAAACACAAAAAAATGATTTCATGATTCAGACAGAGACTACAATTTTAAACAACTTTCCAATTTACTTCTATTATTTAATTTGCTTCCTTTCCTTGTTATCCTTTGCTGAATGGTTTAGCTAGGTAAGCGCAGGAGCAGCAAAGAACCTAGGTTCTAGCTGCTGATTGGTGGCTGCAGATATATACTGATTGTCATTGGCTCGCCCATGTGTTCAGTTAGAAACCAGTAGTGCATTGCTGCTCCTTCAGCAAATGATACCAAGAGAATGAAGCAAATTTGATGATAAAAGTAAACTGAAAAGTTGTTTGAAATTGTAAGTTCTACCTAAATCATGAAAGAATAAAAATGTGGGTTTCATGTTCCTTTTAATATACGTACATTTTTATTTATTTTTAACAAGATTTTGCTTTTTTATTGTATACTTTACTCAGGGGTTTTTGCTTATATAAAAGGAGAACTCTTCTAGTGGAGGGAAGGAAATAAGTAATCTGAGCTTGTATGTTGTACCTAGCTCATAGTAAGGTAAAATAAAATACAACTTTATCCTATTTAATATATTAGATGATAAGATAATGGAAAATATAAAAAAAAAAAATCAGAATTTGGATGTGTTCTAATAAAAAAAAACTTCACTTATTTTTTCTTTCGTGATTCAGACAGAGCATGTAATTTTAAGCAACTTTTAAGCAAAATTTACTCCTATTATCAATTTTTCTTTGTTCTCTTGCTATCTTTATTTGAAAATGAAGGCATCTAAGCTTTTTTTTTATTCAGAACTCTGGACAGCACTTTTTTTTGGTGAATGAATTTATCCACCAATCAGCAAGAACAACCCAGGTTGTTCACCAAAAATGGGCCGGCATCTAAACTTACATTCTTGCATTTCAAATAAAGATACCAAGAGAATGAAGAAAATTTGATAATAGGAGTGAATTAGAAAGTTGCTTAAAATGTCATGCTCTATCTGAATCACGAAAGAAAAAACTTGGGTTCAGTGTCCCTTTAAAGGGACATTACAGACAATATTGAAATCCACATGGATGCATTAAATAGAAGCATTTTTGTAATATACATGTATTAGCAAAAATGCTTCTAATAAGTTATAGCTGTTTCAAAAGTGCATTTAAGTATGCACCGTGCACCATGCACCAGCATTTTAAACACAACACTTACTTAGAGAGCCTAAGGTGCTTGAACCTTCTGGTAATGACTCAATTTGTTAATTGCTGACATGATACAAGCCCCCCTTGTGCTCTGAGCAGTTGTAGTATTTAAAATGCTGGTGCACTTAGAATATATAGCTGTGCTTAAAGGGACAGTTTACTCAAAAATTATTTACAAGTATTTCCTTTACACTTATATTGTCTTTAAAAAATGTTGATTTAGCCTGTGGTATCCCCACCTATTCTGAAAGTTTCTGGCCTTAGGTCCAAGCTATAGATAAGCTGTGTAAACACAGTAAGCAGAAGAAATTACACTCCCAGTGGGTTATAAAATATATAAGGTAATAAAATGTTAATTTTCCATTGTTCTATCCAAGGATTGGTGATTGGTTTACGGACAGATATTTGAAAATTAAAGAAGCATGTATATGTACACAATGTGATAAAGTAATGATTATACCTGCAAGCTCAACCCATTTTATTAGGTTGTGACTTCAAAACACAAAATCAGCTAATTCATATGCACAAATAAACCTTAAAAATCTAATTCTCATACATTTTATACTCAGCAATTGGTCAAATAAATGTAACTGGAAACACATAAAGGGAAAAACAATTTTACAGTATACTGTCCCTTTAACACTAAAACAGTGATAACTTTTCCTAGAAGCATTTTTGCCAATACATATATATTGCAAATATTTTTGTAATTGAGGATGTAATTCATCTTTGTGCCTTTACAGTTTATATTTATATAACAACACAGGCGGTTAACAGCAGTTGTTGTTTTTATGTCAATTATATTAACGTTGTCTTATTAGCCTGGATCCATGAAGAATGAAAAAGGATGAAGAAACTGCCCACCATCAACTATAAATACATGTTTGTGCACCAGGGATGCAAGTAAGATATCTAAACTTGGATTATTTGTATAAAATTAGAAAAATACAGACTTTTTCTCAAAGTATGAAAAAATATATGACATCACAGACTTTTTTTTGCCCAATATATCTTGATATCTAACTCAGATCAAATTGCTTCCCAAAATCTTTATATACTGAAAGGTATAAAATTAAGAATAATTGTAATTTATTTTGGACACACTTTCGCCCTTCCTTTTCTCTTTCTCCATTTTTTCAATGGGTGAAAAGAATATGCTATTCTACAAACCTGCTCTCTAAAATCCCCTCCAGCCAGGAAACAAAGGAGGGGATTGATGCAGGTATTTAAACTACAGATAGCCATCTCAATGAAAAACAGAGCATCTGCTTTCTGAATGGCTTCAGTTAATGCCGGCCAAAATCTTCTTAGAATAATACAAGAGTTCCTGGATGCATGATATGGTAAATACAGGAGACCAAAAATGACCAAAGCTGAACACATAAGCTTAGTCAATAAATTTCTCTTCTTTAGCCTGTTCAGTTCTATCTTACGTAGCTGTACTACACTACTGCAATAGCAATAGCATATGGAAGCAAAAGGAAACACACAACCAACTAACGTAGACAACAGAGAATAAGGGAAGGTGATATATGTTTCCGGTGAGAAGACATAGAGTGAGCAGATGGTCTTATTGTCTCTGCACATCTGAGTACCAGCCAGAAATGGAACTGGCACACTGCTCAGAGACGTAGCAGTCCATATAGTCAAACAGATTAAAAGAGACTGATGCTTTTTAAGCAGTCTCAGTGATTTCAGAGGATGCACAATAGCCAGGTACCTATCAATACTTAAACAAGTTACAAAATAGATACTGCAGTAATAGCAAGAATGGTACAGAGTTCGGGTAATTTTGCAGACTGTGTTTCCAAATATCCAGTGCAGCTGATTAAAATGATAGTAGATTAAACAAGGTAGACATAATATCCAGGTAATGTCGGCCAACACTAAATTACAAAGGAAAATGGTACTTCTGTTCCAGCGTTTGATGCGAGACACCAGAATCCACATGACAGAGACGTTTAAAGACAGACCCACCAGAAGAATGAAAAGAAAAACTGCCGGGAAAACAGTTCTCTGGATGGTACCCAGGAAAGTCTTAGCATTCTCACAAAAGTCAGATTCAGCCATCTGTGAAAAGAAGCATAAAAAAGGTGAAACAATGAAACCCGTCTGGGGAGGTAGATACATAGTGGGCTCAATTCACTAAGTAGTCTCTCCAGCCTCTACAGTTCTTATGCTAATCTTGGCAGACGTTTTTTTACACTCCTGTATATCTTCTTTATTTAGTGAATCAAGTGTATAATGACATAGGAGCTGAATATTCTGGGATAGGTTGAAAGGATTGGAGAGACGTCTTAGTGAACCTTATCCAGTATAATCAAAGCTAAGATTCATTGAACAGTGTTTTTTAATTTAGTGACTTCAGTTTAATATAATTTTCTCAATAAATTAAAGGGATATCAAATCAATATTAACCATTTATGGTTCTGATAGAGCATGCAATTGTAAATGGCTTAAAGGGACACTGAACCCAACTTTTTTCTTTTGTGATTCAGATAGAGCATGCAATTTTAAGCAAATTTCCAATTTACTTCCATTAGCAAATGTTCTTCATTCTCTTGCTATCTTTATTTTGAAAAGCAAGAATGTAAGTTTAGATGCCGGCCCATTTTTAGGAAACAACCTGGGTTGTTCTTGCTGATTAGTGGATAAATTCATCCACCAATAAACAAGTGCTGTCCAGGGTTCTAGACTTTCTTTTTCAAATAAAGATAGCAAGAGGACAAAGAAAAATTGATAATAGGAGTAAATTATAAAGCTGCTTAAAATTGCTGCTCTATCTGAATCACGAAGGAAAAAAATTGGGTTCATCCAACCCCCTATCATGTGACATTTATCAGCCAATCGCAAAATGCATATACTGTGCACTTTGCACATGCTCAGTAGGAGCTGGAGCCTCAGAAAGTGTAAATATAAAAATATTGTGCATATTTAAATAACAGAAGTATATTGGGAAGTTGTTTCAAATTATATTCTTTATCTGAATCAGGAAACTATAATTTTGAATTTAGTGACCCTTTAAGCAAGAGCAAAATGCATAAGTGTGAAATAGATTATATATTCATCAAAAGGGAGGGAGAATAGAGAAAAAAAGGGGATAGGAAAAGAGAATAAAAAAAAGAAAAGAAGATACAGAAGGGGAAGGGAAAGGAAAAATTAGAGAAAAGAGAGAAGGGAAGGAAGAGAGGGAAGAGGCAGGGAAGAGGAGTGACAAGAGACGGGTGTGAGTGAATTTTGATCCAAAATCAGGTCTAAATAGGACACAACCAGAGGAGAAGTGGATTCAGTAGGTTTACTAGGTGTTCACATTACTTCATTTTTTTCCCCAGGAACATCAATCTCTGTTTAGATAAGCAATGTTCAAGATTATACGCAAATCAGGTGTGGGATTGGGCTGAGGCAGGCAGGGTAGGGGCTGCAGGGTTGGGGTTGCCTTTGTTATTAGAATTAAGGTTAGAATTGTGTAGTGCCAGGAAAACTGTTTATTTTTTATAGATGTGCCCAGTAAATTACCATATAGGGTTATTAAAACACAATTGCAGATTATTACTTTTTATGGAGTCCACACCACTAAGCACTTCAGTTTAAATTTTATATTACATAAACATTTTTTAAGGCATCTTTGTGTGTATGTGTGTATAATATTACGCATATAAACATACATACATATATCAGTCTGTAGTACAGTTTGTGTGTATAAGATTGTGCATATAAACATACATACATATATCAGTCTGTAGTACAGTCTGTGTGTATAAGATTGTGTATATAAACATACATACATATATGGGTCTGTAGTACAGTTTGTGTGTGTATAAGATTGTGTATATAAACATACATACATATATGGGTCTGTAGTACATTTTGTGTATAAGATTGTGCATATAAACATACATACATATATGGGTCTGTAGTACAGTCTGTGTGTATAAGATTGTGCATATGAACATACATACATATATGGGTCTGTAGTACAGTCTGTGTGTATAAGATTGTGTCTATAAACATACATACATATATCAGTTTGTAGTACGGCCTGTGTGTATAAGATTGTGCATATAAACATACATACATATATGGGTCTGTAGTACAGTTTGTGTATAAGATTGTGCATATAAACATACATACATATATGGGTCTGTAGTACAGTCTGTGTGTATAAGATTGTGTCTATAAACATACATACATATATCAGTTTGTAGTACAGCCTGTGTGTATAAGATTGTGCATATAAACATGCATACACATATGGGTCTGTAGTACAGTCTGTGTGATAAGATTGTGTATATAAACATACATACATATATGGGTCTGTAGTACAGTCTGTGTGATAAGATTGTGTCTATAAACATACATACATATATGGGTCTGTAGTACAGTCTGTGTATAAGATTGTGTATATAAACATACATACATATATGGGTCTGTAGTACAGTCTGTGTGATAAGATTGTGTATATAAACATACATACATATATGGGTCTGTAGTACAGTCTGTGTGTATAAGATTGTGTATATAAACATACATACATATATGGGTCTGTAGTACAGTCTGTGTGTATAAGATTGTGCATATAAACATACATACATATATGGGTCTGTAGTACAGTCTGTGTGTATAAGATTGTGTATATAAACATACATACATATATGGGTCTGTAGTACAGTCTGTGTGTATAAGATTGTGTATATAAACATACATACATATATGGGTCTGTAGTACAGTCTGTGTGTATAAGATTGTGTATATAAACATACATACATATATGGGTCTGTAGTACAGTCTGTGTGTATAAGATTGTGCATATAAACATACATACATATATGGGTTTGTGTGTATAAGATTGTGCATATAAACATACATACATATATGGGTCTGTAGTACAGTTTGTGTATAAGATTGTGCATATAAACATACATACATATATGGATCTGTAGTACAGTTTGTGTGTATAAGATTGTGCATATAAACATACATACATATATGGGTTTGTGTGTATAAGATTGTGCATATAAACATACATACATATATGTGTCTGTAGTACAGTCTGTGTGTATAAGATTGTGCATATAAACATACATACATATATGGGTCTGTAGTACAGTTTGTGTGTATAAGATTGTGCATATAAACATACATACACATATGGATCTGTAGTACAGTGTGTGTGTATAAGATTGTGTCTATAAACATACATACATACATATATGGGTCTGTAGTACAGTCTGTGTGTATAAGATTGTGCATATAAACATACATACATATATGGGTCAGTAGTACAGTTTGTGTGTATAAGATTGTGCATATAAACATACATACATATATGGGTCTGTAGTACAGTCTGTGTGTATAAGATTGTGCATATAAACATACATACATATATGGGTCTGTAGTACAGTCTGTGTGTATAAGATTGTGCATATAAACATACATACATATATGGGTCTGTAGTACAGTATGTGTGTGTATAAGATTGTGTATATAAACATACATACATATATGGGTCTGTAGTACAGTTTGTGTGTATAAGATTGTGCATATAAACATACATACATATATGGGTCTGTAGTACAGTTTGTGTGTATAAGATTGTGCATATAAACATACATACATATATGGGTCTGTAGTACAGTCTGTGTGTATAAGATTGTGCATATAAACATACATACATATATGGGTCTGTAGTACAGTCTGTGTGTATAAGATTGTGCATATAAACATACATATATGGGTCTGTAGTACAGTATGTGTGTGTATAAGATTGTGTATATAAACATACATACATATATGGGTCTGTAGTACAGTTTGTGTGTATAAGATTGTGCATATAAACATACATACATATATGGGTCTGTAGTACAGTCTGTGTGTATAAGATTGTGCATATAAACATACATACATATATGGGTCTGTAGTACAGTCTGTGTGTATAAGATTGTGCATATAAACATGCATACATATATGGGTCTGTAGTACAGTATGTGTGTGTATAAGATTGTGTATATAAACATACATACATATATGGGTCTGTAGTACAGTTTGTGTGTATAAGATTGTGCATATAAACATACATACATATATGGGTCTGTAGTACAGTTTGTGTGTATAAGATTGTGCATATAAACATACATACATATATGGGTCTGTAGTACGGTTTGTGTGTATAAGATTGTGCATATAAACATACATACATATATGGGTCTGTAGTACGGTTTGTGTGTATAAGATTGTGCATATAAACATACATACATATATGGGTCTGTAGTACAGTTTGTGTGTATAAGATTGTGCATATAAACATACATACATATATGGGTCTGTAGTACGGTTTGTGCGTATAAGATTGTGCATATAAACATACATACATATATGGGTCTGTAGTACAGTTTGTATGTATAAGATTGTGCATATAAACATACATACCTATATGGGTCTGTAGTACGGTTTGTGTGTATAAGATTGTGCATATAAACATACATACATATATGGGTCTGTAGTACGGTTTGTGTGTATAAGATTGTGCATATAAACATACATACATATATGAGTCTGTAGTACAGTTTGTGTGTATAAGATTGTGCATATAAACATACATACATATATGGGTCTGTAGTGCAGTCTGTGTGTATAAGATTGTGCATATAAACATACATACATATATGGGTCTGTAGTACAGTCTGTGTGTATAAGATTGTGCATATAAACATACATACATATATGGGTCTGTAGTACAGTATGTGTGTGTATAAGATTGTGTATATAAACATACATACATATATGGGTCTGTAGTACAGTTTGTGTGTATAAGATTGTGCATATAAACATACATACATATATGGGTCTGTAGTACAGTTTGTGTGTATAAGATTGTGCATATAAACATACATACATATATGGGTCTGTAGTACAGTCTGTGTGTATAAGATTGTGCATATAAACATACATACATATATGGGTCTGTAGTACAGTCTGTGTGTATAAGATTGTGCATATAAACATACATACATATATGGGTCTGTAGTACAGTATGTGTGTGTATAAGATTGTGTATATAAACATACATACATATATGGGTCTGTAGTACAGTTTGTGTGTATAAGATTGTGCATATAAACATACATACATATATGGGTCTGTAGTACAGTCTGTGTGTATAAGATTGTGCATATAAACATACATACATATATGGGTCTGTAGTACAGTCTGTGTGTATAAGATTGTGCATATAAACATACATACATATATGGGTCTGTAGTACAGTATGTGTGTGTATAAGATTGTGTATATAAACATACATACATATATGGGTCTGTAGTACAGTTTGTGTGTATAAGATTGTGCATATAAACATACATACATATATGGGTCTGTAGTACAGTTTTTGTGTATAAGATTGTGCATATAAACATACATACATATATGGGTCTGTAGTACGGTTTGTGTGTATAAGATTGTGCATATAAACATACATACATATATGGGTCTGTAGTACGGTTTGTGTGTATAAGATTGTGCATATAAACATACATACATATATGGGTTTGTAGTACAGTTTGTGTGTATAAGATTGTGCATATAAACATACATACATATATGGGTCTGTAGTACGGTTTGTGCGTATAAGATTGTGCATATAAACATACATACATATATGGGTCTGTAGTACAGTTTGTATGTATAAGATTGTGCATATAAACATACATACCTATATGGGTCTGTAGTACGGTTTGTGTGTATAAGATTGTGCATATAAACATACATACATATATGGGTCTGTAGTACGGTTTGTGTGTATAAGATTGTGCATATAAACATACATACATATATGAGTCTGTAGTACAGTTTGTGTGTATAAGATTGTGCATATAAACATACATACATATATGTGTCTGTAGTATGGTTTGTGTGTGTATAAGATTGTGCATATAAACATACATACATATATGGGTCTGTAGTACGGTTTGTGTGTATAAGATTGTGCATATAAACATACATACATATATGGGTCTGTAGTACAGTATGTGTGTGTATAAGATTGTGCATATAAACATACATACATACATGGGTCTGTAGTACAGTCTGTGTGTATAAGATTGTGCATATAAACATACATACATATATGGGTCTGTAGTACAGTATGTGTGTGTATAAGATTGTGTATATAAACATACATACATATATGGGTCTGTAGTACAGTTTGTGTGTATAAGATTGTGCATATAAACATACATACATATATGGGTCTGTAGTACAGTCTGTGTGTATAAGATTGTGCATATAAACATACATACATATATGGGTCTGTAGTACAGTCTGTGTGTATAAGATTGTGCATATAAACATACATACATATATGGGTCTGTAGTACAGTATGTGTGTGTATAAGATTGTGTATATAAACATACATACATATATGGGTCTGTAGTACAGTTTGTGTGTATAAGATTGTGCATATAAACATACATACATATATGGGTCTGTAGTACAGTTTGTGTGTATAAGATTGTGCATATAAACATACTTACATATATGGGTCTGTAGTACGGTTTGTGTGTATAAGATTGTGCATATAAACATACATACATATATGGGTCTGTAGTACGGTTTGTGTGTATAAGATTGTGCATATAAACATACATACATATATGAGTCTGTAGTACAGTTTGTGTGTATAAGATTGTGCATATAAACATACATACACATATGGATCTGTAGTACAGTGTGTGTGTATAAGATTGTGTCTATAAACATACATACATACATATATGGGTCTGTAGTACAGTCTGTGTGTATAAGATTGTGCATATAAACATACATACATATATGGGTCTGTAGTACAGTTTGTGTGTATAAGATTGTGCATATAAACATACATACATATATGGGTCCTGTAGTACAGTCTGTGTGTATAAGATTGTGCAATATAAACATACATACATATATGGGTCTGTAGTACAGTCTGTGTGTATAAGATTGTGCATATAAACATACATACATATATGTGTCTGTTGTAATGTATGTGTGTGTATAAGATTGTGTATATAAACATACATACATATATGGGTCTGTAGTACAGTTTGTGTGTATAAGATTGTGCATATAAACATACATACATATATGGGTCTGTAGTACAGTTTGTGTGTATATGATTGTGCATATAAACATACATACATATATGGGTCTGTAGTACAGTCTGTGTGTATAAGATTGTGCATATAAACATACATACATATATGGGTCTGTAGTACAGTCTGTGTGTATAAGATTGTGCATATAAACATACATATATGGGTCTGTAGTACAGTATGTGTGTGTATAAGATTGTGTATATAAACATACATACATATATGGGTCTGTAGTACAGTTTGTGTGTATAAGATTGTGCATATAAACGTACATACATATATGGGTCTGTAGTACAGTCTGTGTGTATAAGATTGTGCATATAAACATACATACATATATGGGTCTGTAGTACAGTCTGTGTGTATAAGATTGTGCATATAAACATGCATACATATATGGGTCTGTAGTACAGTATGTGTGTGTATAAGATTGTGTATATAAACATACATACATATATGGGTCTGTAGTACAGTTTGTGTGTATAAGATTGTGCATATAAACATACATACATATATGGGTACTGTAAGTACAGTTTGTGTGTATAAGATTGTGCATATAAACATAACATACATATATGGGTCTGTAGTACGGTTTGTGTGTATAAGATTGTGCATATAAACATACATACATATATGGGTCTGTAGTACGGTTTTGTGTGTATAAGATTGTGCATATAAAACATACATACATATATGGGTTCTGTAGTACAGTTTGTGTGTTATAAGATGGTGCATATAAACATACATACATATATGGGTCTGTAGTACGGTTTGTGGCTATAAGATTGTGCATATAAACATACATACATATATGGGTCAGTAGTACAGTTTGTATGTATAAGATTGTGCATATAAACATACATACCTATATGGGTCTGTAGTACGGTTTGTGTGTGATAAGATTGTGCATATAAACATACATACATATATGGGTCTGTAGTACGGTTTGTGTGTATAAGATTGTGCATATAAACATACATACATATATGAGTCCTTGTAGTACAGTTTTTGTGTATAAGATTGTGCATATAAACATACATACATATATGGGTCTGTAGTGCAGTCTGTGTGTATAAGATTGTGCATATAAACATACATACATATATGGGTCTGTAGTACAGTCTGTGTGTATAAGATTGTGCATATAAACATACATACATATATGGGTCTGTAGTACAGTATGTGTGTGTATAAGATTGTGTATATAAACATACATACATATATGGGTCTGTAGTACAGTTTGTGTGTATAAGATTGTGCATATAAACATACATACATATATGGGTCTGTAGTACGGTTTGTGTGTATAAGATTGTGCATATAAACATACATACATATATGGGTCCTGTAGTACAGTCTGTGTGTATAAGATTGTGCATATAAACATACATACATATATGGGTCTGTAGTACAGTCTGTGTGTATAAGATTGTGCATATAAACATACATACATATATGGGTCTGTAGTACAGTATGTGTGTGTATAAGATTGTGTATATAAACATACATACATATATGGGTCTGTAGTACAGTTTGTGTGTATAAGATTGTGCATATAAACATACATACATATATGGGTCTGTAGTACAGTCTGTGTGTATAAGATTGTGCATATAAACATACATACATATATGGGTCTGTAGTACAGTCTGTGTGTATAAGATTGTGCATATAAACATACATACATATATGGGTCTGTAGTACAGTATGTGTGTGTATAAGATTGTGTATATAAACATACATACATATATGGGTCTGTAGTACAGTTTGTGTGTATAAGATTGTGCATATAAACATACATATATGGGTCTGTAGTACAGTTTGTGTGTATAAGATTGTGCATATAAACATACATACATATATGGGTCTGTAGTACGGTTTGTGTGTATAAGATTGTGCATATAAACATACATACATATATGGGTCTGTAGTACGGTTTGTGTGTATAAGATTGTGCATATAAACATACATACATATATGGGTTTGTAGTACAGTTTGTATGTATAAGATTGTGCATATAAACATACATACATATATGGGTCTGTAGTACGGTTTGTGCGTATAAGATTGTGCATATAAACATACATACATATATGGGTCTGTAGTACAGTTTGTATGTATAAGATTGTGCATATAAACATACATACCTATATGGGTCTGTAGTACGGTTTGTGTGTATAAGATTGTGCATATAAACATACATACATATATGGGTCTGTAGTACGGTTTGTGTGTATAAGATTGTGCATATAAACATACATACATATATGGGTCTGTAGTACAGTTTGTATGTATAAGATTGTGCATATAAACATACATACCTATATGGGTCTGTAGTACGGTTTGTGTGTATAAGATTGTGCATATAAACATACATACATATATGGGTCTGTAGTACGTTTGTGTGTATAAGATTGTGCATATAAACATACATACATATATGAGTCTGTAGTACAGTTTGTGTGTATAAGATTGTGCATATAAACATACATACATATATGTGTCTGTAGTACAGTTTGTGTGTATAAGATTGTGCATATAAACATACATACATATATGGGTCTGTAGTACGGTTTGTGTGTATAAGATTGTGCATATAAACATACATACATATATGGGTCTGTAGTACAGTATGTGTGTGTATAAGATTGTGCATATAAACATACATACATACATGGGTCTGTAGTACAGTCTGTGTGTATAAGATTGTGCATATAAACATACATACATATATGGGTCTGTAGTACAGTATGTGTGTGTATAAGATTGTGTATATAAACATACATACATATATGGGTCTGTAGTACAGTTTGTGTGTATAAGATTGTGCATATAAACATACATACATATATGGGTCTGTAGTACAGTTTGTGTGTATAAGATTGTGCATATAAACATACATATATGGGTCTGTAGTACAGTCTGTGTGTATAAGATTGTGCATATAAACATACATACATATATGGGTCTGTAGTACAGTTTGTGTGTGTATAAGATTGTGTATATAAACATACATACATATATGGGTCTGTAGTACAGTTTGTGTGTATAAGATTGTGCATATAAACATACATACATATATGGGTCTGTAGTACAGTTTGTGTGTATAAGATTGTGCATATAAACATACATACATATATGGGTCTGTAGTACGGTTTGTGTGTATAAGATTGTGCATATAAACATACATACATATATGGGTCTGTAGTACAGGTTTGTGTGTATACAGATTGTGCATATAAACATACATACATATATGTGTCTGTAGTACAGTTTGTGTGTATAAGATTGTGCATATAAACATACATACATATATGAGTCTGTAGTACAGTGTGTGTGTATAAGATTGTGTCTATAAACATACATACATACATATATGGGTCTGTAGTACAGTCTGTGTGTATAAGATTGTGCATATAAACATACATACATATATGGGTCTGTAGTACAGTTTGTGTGTATAAGATTGTGCATATAAACATACATACATATATGGGTCTGTAGTACAGTCTGTGTGTATAAGATTGTGCATATAAACATACATACATATATGGGTCTGTAGTAACAGTCTGTGTGTATAAGATTGTGCATATAAACATACATACATATATGGGTCTGTAGTACAGTATGTGTGTGTATAAGATTGTGTATATAAACATACATACATATATGGGTCTGTAGTACAGTTGTGTGTATAAGATTGTGTCATATAAACATACATACATATATGGGTCTGTAGTACAGTCTGTGTGTATAAGATTGTGCATATAAACATACATACATATATGGGGTCTGTAGTACAGTCTGTGTGTATAAGATTGTGCATATAAACATACATACATATATGGGTCTGTAGTACAGTCTGTGTGTATAAGATTGTGCATATAAACATACATACATATATGGGTCTGTAGTACAGTATGTGTGTGTATAAGATTGTGTATATAAACATACATACATATATGGGTCTGTAGTACAGTCTGTGTGTATAAGATTGTGCTATATAAACATACATACATATATGGGTCTGTAGTACAGTCTGTGTGTATAAGATTGTGCTATAAACATACATACATATATGGGTCTGTAGTACAGTCTGTGTGTATAAGATTGTGCATATAAACATACATACATATATGGGTCTGTAGTACAGTCTGGTGTGTATAAGATTGTGTATATAAACATACATACATATATGGGTCTGTAGTACAGTTTGTGTGTATAAGATTGTGCTATAAACATACATACATATATGGGTCTGTAGTACAGTTTGTGTGTATAAGATTGTGCATATAAACATACATACATATATGGGTCTGTTGTACAGGTTTGTGTGTATAAGATTGTGCATATAAACATACATACATATATGGGTCTGTAGTACGGTTTGTGTGTATAAGATTGTGCATATAAACATACATACATATATGGGTCTGTAGTACAGTTTGTGTGTAAAAGATTGTGCATATAAACATACATACATATATGGGTCTGTAGTACAGGTATGTGTGTATAAGATTGTGCATATAAACATACATACATATATGGGTCTGTAGTACAGTTTGTATGTATAAGATTGTGTCTATAAACATACATACATATATGGGTCTGTAGTACGGTTTGTGTGTATAAGATTGTGCATATAAACATACATACATATATGGGTCTGTAGTACAGTTTGTGTGTATAAGATTGTGCATATAAACATACATACATATATGGGTCTGTAGTGCAGTCTGTGTGTATAAGATTGTGCATAATAACATACATACATATATGGGTCTGTAGTACAGTCTGTGTGTATAAGAATTGTGCATATAAACATACATACATATATGGTGTCTGTAGTACAGTATGTGTGTGTATAAGATTGTGTATATAAACATACATACATATATGGGTCTGTAGTACAGTTTGTGTGTATAAGATTGTGCATATAAACATACATACATATATGGGTCTGTAGTACAGTTTGTGTGTATAAGATTGTGCATATAAACATACATACATATATGGGTCTGTAGTACAGTCTGTGTGTATAAGATTGTGCATATAAACATACATACATATATGGGTCTGTAGTACAGTTTGTGTGTATAAGATTGTGCATATAAACATACATACATATATGGGTCTGTAGTACAGTATGTGTGTTGTATAAGATTGTGTATATAAACATACATACATATATGGGTCTGTAGTACAGTTTGTGTGTATAAGATTGTGCATATAAACATACATACATATATGGGTCTGTAGTACAGTCTGTGTGTATAAGATTGTGCATATAAACATAATACATATATGGGTCTGTAGTACAGTCTGTGTGTATAAGATTGTGCATATAAACATACATACATATATGGGTCTGTAGTACAGTATGTGTGTGTTATAAGATTGTGTATATAAACATACATACATATATGGGTCTGTAGTACAGTTTGTGTGTATAAGATTGTGCATATAAAACATACATACATATATGGGTCTGTAGTACAGTTTGTGTGTATAAGATTGTGCATATAAACATACTTACATATATGGGTCTGTAGTACGGTTTGTGTGTATAAGATTGTGCATATAAACATACATACATATATGGGTCTGTAGTACGGTTTGTGTGTATAAGATTGTGCATATAAACATACATACATATATGAGTCTGTAGTACAGTTTGTGTGTATAAGATTGTGCATATAAACATACATACACATATGGATCTGTAGTACAGTGTGTGTGTATAAGATTGTGTCTATAAACATACATACATACATATATGGGTCTGTAGTACAGTCTGTGTGTATAAGATTGTGCATATAAACATACATACATATATGGGTCTGTAGTACAGTTTGTGTGTATAAGATTGTGCATATAAACATACATACATATATGGGTCTGTAGTACAGTCTGTGTGTATAAGATTGTGCATATAAACATACATACATATATGGGTCTGTAGTACAGTCTGTGTGTATAAGATTGTGCATATAAACATACATACATATATGGGTCTGTAGTACAGTATGTGTGTGTATAAGATTGTGTATATAAACATACATACATATATGGGTCTGTAGTACAGTTTGTGTGTATAAGATTGTGCATATAAACATACATACATATATGGGTCTGTAGTACAGTTTGTGTGTATAAGATTGTGCATATAAACATACATACATATATGGGTCTGTAGTACAGTCTGTGTGTATAAGATTGTGCATATAAACATACATACATATATGGGTCTGTAGTACAGTCTGTGTGTATAAGATTGTGCATATAAACATACATATATGGGTCTGTAGTACAGTATGTGTGTGTATAAGATTGTGTATATAAACATACATACATATATGGGTCTGTAGTACAGTTTGTGTGTATAAGATTGTGCATATAAACATACATACATATATGGGTCTGTAGTACAGTCTGTGTGTATAAGATTGTGCATATAAACATACATACATATATGGGTCTGTAGTACAGTCTGTGTGTATAAGATTGTGCATATAAACATGCATACATATATGGGTCTGTAGTACAGTATGTGTGTGTATAAGATTGTGTATATAAACATACATACATATATGGGTCTGTAGTACAGTTTGTGTGTATAAGATTGTGCATATAAACATACATACATATATGGGTCTGTAGTACAGTTTGTGTGTATAAGATTGTGCATATAAACATACATACATATATGGGTCTGTAGTACGGTTTGTGTGTATAAGATTGTGCATATAAACATACATACATATATGGGTCTGTAGTACGGTTTGTGTGTATAAGATTGTGCATATAAACATACATACATATATGGGTCTGTAGTACAGTTTGTGTGTATAAGATTGTGCATATAAACATACATACATATATGGGTCTGTAGTACGGTTTGTGCGTATAAGATTGTGCATATAAAACATACATACATATATGGGTCTGTAGTACAGTTTGTATGTATAAGATTGTGCATATAAACATACATACCTATATGGGTCTGTAGTACGGTTTGTGTGTATAAGATTGTGCATATAAACATACATACATATATGGGTCTGTAGTACGGTTTGTGTGTATAAGATTGTGCATATAAACATACATACATATATGTGTCTGTAGTACAGTTTGTGTGTATAAGATTGTGCATATAAACATACATACATATATGGGTCTGTAGTGCAGTCTGTGTGTATAAGATTGTGCATATAAACATACATACATATATGGGTCTGTAGTACAGTCTGTGTGTATAAGATTGTGCATATAAACATACATACATATATGGGTCTGTAGTACAGTATGTGTGTGTATAAGATTGTGTATATAACATACATACATATATGGGTCTGTAGTACAGTTTGTGTGTATAAGATTGTGCATATAAACATACATACATATATGGGTCTGTAGTACAGTTTGTGTGTATAAGATTGTGCATATAAACATACATACATATATGGGTCTGTAGTACAGTCTGTGTGTATAAGATTGTGCATATAAACATACATACATATATGGGTCTGTAGTACAGTTTGTGTGTATAAGATTGTGCATATAAACATACATACATATATGGGTCTGTAGTACAGTATGTGTGTGTATGAGATTGTGTATATAAACATACATACATATATGGGTCTGTAGTACAGTCTGTGTGTATAAGATTGTGCATATAAACATACATACATATATGGGTCTGTAGTACAGTCTGTGTGTATAAGATTGTGCATATAAACATACATACATATATGGGTCTGTAGTACAGTCTGTGTGTATAAGATTGTGCATATAAACATACATACATATATGGGTCTGTAGTACAGTATGTGTGTGTATAAGATTGTGTATATAAACATACATACATATATGGGTCTGTAGTACAGTTTGTGTGTATAAGATTGTGCATATAAACATACATACATATATGGGTCTGTAGTACAGTTTGTGTGTATAAGATTGTGCATATAAACATACATACATATATGGGTCTGTAGTACGGTTTGTGTGTATAAGATTGTGCATATAAACATACATACATATATGGGTCTGTAGTACGGTTTGTGTGTATAAGATTGTGCATATAAACATACATACATATATGGGTTTGTAGTACAGTTTGTGTGTATAAGATTGTGCATATAAACATACATACATATATGGGTCTGTAGTACGGTTTGTGCGTATAAGATTGTGCATATAAACATACATACATATATGGGTCTGTAGTACAGTTTGTATGTATAAGATTGTGCATATAAACATACATACCTATATGGGTCTGTAGTACGGTTTGTGTGTATAAGATTGTGCATATAAACATACATACATATATGGGTCTGTAGTACGGTTTGTGTGTATAAGATTGTGCATATAAACATACATACATATATGAGTCTGTAGTACGGTTTGTGTGTATAAGATTGTGCATATAAACATACATACATATATGGGTCTGTAGTACGGTTTGTGTGTATAAGATTGTGCATATAAACATACATACATATATGGGTTTGTAGTACAGTTTGTGTGTATAAGATTGTGCATATAAACATACATACATATATGGGTCTGTAGTACGGTTTGTGCGTATAAGATTGTGCATATAAACATACATACATATATGGGTCTGTAGTACAGTTTGTATGTATAAGATTGTGCATATAAACATACATACCTATATGGGTCTGTAGTACGGTTTGTGTGTATAAGATTGTGCATATAAACATACATACATATATGGGTCTGTAGTACGGTTTGTGTGTATAAGATTGTGCATATAAACATACATACATATATGAGTCTGTAGTACAGTTTGTGTGTATAAGATTGTGCATATAAACATACATACATATATGTGTCTGTAGTATGGTTTGTGTGTGTATAAGATTGTGCATATAAACATACATACATATATGGGTCTGTAGTACGGTTTGTGTGTATAAGATTGTGCATATAAACATACATACATATATGGGTCTGTAGTACAGTATGTGTGTGTATAAGATTGTGCATATAAACATACATACATACATGGGTCTGTAGTACAGTCTGTGTGTATAAGATTGTGCATATAAACATACATACATATATGGGTCTGTAGTACAGTATGTGTGTGTATAAGATTGTGTATATAAACATACATACATATATGGGTCTGTAGTACAGTTTGTGTGTATAAGATTGTGCATATAAACATACATACATATATGGGTCTGTAGTACAGTCTGTGTGTATAAGATTGTGCATATAAACATACATACATATATGGGTCTGTAGTACAGTCTGTGTGTATAAGATTGTGCATATAAACATACATACATATATGGGTCTGTAGTACAGTATGTGTGTGTATAAGATTGTGTATATAAACATACATACATATATGGGTCTGTAGTACAGTTTGTGTGTATAAGATTGTGCATATAAACATACATACATATATGGGTCTGTAGTACAGTTTGTGTGTATAAGATTGTGCATATAAACATACTTACATATATGGGTCTGTAGTACGGTTTGTGTGTATAAGATTGTGCATATAAACATACATACATATATGGGTCTGTAGTACGGTTTGTGTGTATAAGATTGTGCATATAAACATACATACATATATGAGTCTGTAGTACAGTTTGTATGTATAAGATTGTGCATATAAACATACATACATATATGGGTCTGTAGTACAGTTTGTGTGTATAAGATTGTGTATATAAACATACATACATATATGGGTCTGTAGTACAGTCTGTGTGTATAAGATTGTGTATATAAACATACATACATATATGTGTCTGTAGTACAGTTTGTGTGTATAAGATTGTGCATATAAACATACATACATACATATATGAGTCTGTAGTACAGTTTGTGTGTATAAGATTGTGCATATAAACATACATACATATATGTGTCTGTAGTACAGTTTGTGTGTATAAGATTGTGCATATAAACATACATACATATATGGGTCTGTAGTACGGTTTGTGTGTATAAGATTGTGCATATAAACATACATACATATATGGGTCTGTAGTACAGTTTGTGTGTATAAGATTGTGCATATAAACATACATACATATATGGGTCTGTAGTACGGTTTGTGTGTATAAGATTGTGCATATAAACATACATACATATATGGGTCTGTAGTACAGTTTGTGTGTATAAGATTGTGTATATAAACATACATACATATATGAGTCTGTAGTACAGTTTGTGTGTATAAGATTGTGCATATAAACATACATACATATATGTGTCTGTAGTACGGTTTGTGTGTGTATAAGATTGTGCATATAAACATACATACATATATGGGTCTGTAGTACGGTTTGTGTGTATAAGATTGTGCATATAAACATACATACATATATGGGTCTGTAGTACGGTTTGTGTGTATAAGATTGTGCATATAAACATACATACATATATGGGTCTGTAGTACAGTCTGTGTGTATAAGATTGTGCATATAAACATACATACAAATATGGGTCTGTAGTACAGTTTGTGTGTATAAGATTGTGTCTATAAACATACATACATATATGGGTCTGTAGTACAGTGTGTGTGTATAAGATTGTGTCTATAAACATACATACATATATGGGTCTGTAGTACAGTCTGTGTGTATAAGATTGTGTCTATAAACATACATACATATATGGGTCTGTAGTACAGTCTGTGTGTATAAGATTGTGCATATAAACATACATACATATATGGGTCTGTAGTACGGTTTGTGTGTATAAGATTGTGTCTATAAACATACATACATATATGGGTCTGTAGTACAGTATGTGTGTGTATAAGATTGTGTATATAAACATACATACATATATGGGTCTGTAGTACAGTTTGTGTGTATAAGATTGTGTCTATAAACATACATACATATATGGGTCTGTAGTACAGTCTGTGTGTATAAGATTGTGTCTATAAACATACATACATATATGGGTCTGTAGTACAGTCTGTGTGTATAAGATTGTGTCTATAAACATACATACATATATGGGTCTGTAGTACAGTCTGTGTGTGTATAAGATTGTGCATATAAACATACATACATATATGGGTCTGTAGTACAGTTTGTGTGTATAAGATTGTGTCTATAAACATACATACATATATGGGTCTGTAGTACAGTCTGTGTGTATAAGATTGTGTCTATAAACATACATACATATATGGGTCTGTAGTACAGTCTGTGTGTATAAGATTGTGTCTATAAACATACATACATATATGGGTCTGTAGTACAGTCTGTGTGTATAAGATTGTGTCTATAAACATACATACATATATGGGTCTGTAGTACAGTCTGTGTGTATAAGATTGTGCATATAAACATACATACATATATGGGTCTGTAGTACGGTTTGTGTGTATAAGATTGTGTCTATAAACATACATACATATATGGGTCTGTAGTACAGTATGTGTGTGTATAAGATTGTGCATATAAACATACATACATATATGGGTCTGTAGTACAGTTTGTGTGTATAAGATTGTGTCTATAAACATACATACATATATGGGTCTGTAGTACGGTTTGTGTGTATAAGATTGTGCATATAAACATACATACATATATGGGTCTGTAGTACAGTATGTGTGTGTATAAGATTGTGCATATAAACATACATACATATATGGGTCTGTAGTACAGTATGTGTGTGTATAAGATTGTGCATATAAACATACATACATATATGGGTCTGTAGTACAGTTTGTGTGTATAAGATTGTGTCTATAAACATACATACATATATGGGTCTGTAGTACGGTTTGTGCGTATAAGATTGTGCATATAAACATACATACATATATGGGTCTGTAGTACAGTTTGTGTGTATAAGATTGTGCATATAAACATACATACATATATGAGTCTGTAGTACGGTTTCAAACAGAACATTTTAAAAGGGTTGGGTTGCTATATCTGAGCCACTGGGTTGTACAAGCTTTCTGGGCCAAACATTGATGGTCCTTCCCTGAATGTGCATTACACAGTATGACAGTGATACATTTAAAGGGATATGAAACCCAAACATTTTCTTTTATGATTCAGAGCATACAAATTTTAAAACGTTGCCAATTTACTTCTATTACCAAGTTTATTTTGCTCCAATGGTATTCTTTGTTGAAGAGATAGATAGGTGTCTGGAGCACTAATTGGCAGGAAATAGTGCTGCCATCTAGTGCTCTTGCAAATGGATAACATTCTTGCAAAACTGCTGCCATATAGTGCTCCGGGCATGTGCATGCTCTTGAGCTTATGTCTCTGCTTTTCAACAAAAGATACAGAGGAAAGGAAGAAAATTGTATAAATTAAGTAAATTAGAAAGTTGTTTAAAACTGCAAGCTATATCTGAATCATGAAAGTTTTTATTTTGGTTTCATGTCCATTTAAATGTATTTAATGTGAATACAAGCAGCCCTAAATGTGTTTGTATGAATATACACCCTGTAGGATAATAATACCATTCCATTTAATTACTATAATGGGTACGGTAGAATACTTGCTGGTAGCACTATGTGTTTGTATGAATATACATCCTGTAGGATAATAATACCATGTAATTACTATAATGTGTATGGTAGAATACTTGCTGGTAGCACTATGTGTTTGTATGAATATACATCCTGTAGGATAATAATACCATGTAATTACTATAATGTGTATGGTAGAATACTTGCTGGTAGCACAATGTGTTTGTATGAATATGCATCCTGTAGGATAATAATACCATTTAATTACTATAATGTGTATGGTAGAATACTTGCTGGTAGCACTATGTGTTTGTATGAATATACATCCTGTAGGATAATAATACCATTTAATTACTATAATGGGTATGGTAGAATACTTGCTGGTAGCACTATGTGTTTGTATGAATATACATCCTGTAGGATAATAATACCATTTAATTACTATAATGGGTATGGTAGAATACTTGCTGGTAGCACTATGTGTTTGTCTGAATATACATCCTGTAGGATAATAATACCATTTAATTACTATAATGGGTATGGTAGAATACTTGCTGGTAGCACTATGTGTTTGTATGAATATACATCCTGTAGGATAATAATACCATTTAATTACTATAATGGGTATGGTAGAATACTTGCTGGTAGCACTATGTGTTTGTATGAATATACATCCTGTAGGATAATAATACCATTTAATTACTATAATGGGTATGGTAGAATACTTGCTGGTAGCACTATGTGTTTGTATAAGACATACAGACATATATATAACAAAGGCCATCATCCGTAAGTATATATTGGATACACCTTATGATATCATTTATTAAACCCATGAAATAGAACTAATACATTAACATTTTTCAGATTACATTTACATTTAATTTCTAGCATCAGTAAATGAACAATAAATGAATTAAATAAAATCCATATCATCTGTAGATCAATACATTAAATGATTTGGAAAAGGCTTAATCTGAAAAGTTCCAAACATTACGTACCTGTCGTGCTGTTTTTGCCAACCCTCTGTAACATATGAAGCACCGTTTTCATCTCTCTTGATTCAAAATGCTTTTAAATTTGTTTGTTCCTGCAGTTTTTCTACCAAGGTAACCAGCAGCGTGCTTGAAATGTCTAATATTTGTGTCTACTCTACTGTGTAGCACCTAAAACTCACACACATTAAAACACCATTAGCTTGGAGGTTACACAAATTGAATTAAAGGGATATTAAACCCAATTTTTTTTCCTTTCATGATTGAGATATAGAATACCATTTTAAACAACTTTATAATTCACATCTATTATCTAATTTGCTTCATTCTCTTGGTATTCTTTCTTGAAAAGCATATCTAGATAGGTTCAGTAGCTTCTGATAGGTGGCTGCACATAGATGATTCATGTGATTGGTATTTCTTTAACAAAGGATATCTAAAGATTGCAGTAAATTAGGTAATAGAAGTAAATTGGAATATTGTTTAAAATTGTATTCTCTATCTGAATTATAAAAGTTTTTTTTGGGTTTAATGTTCCTTTAATGAAAAGTTAGAGCAAATCTAGCATATTTCATTACGAGATTTTAAGTTGAGATTTTTAGGTCTAACCACTGAGAATAAACGTATTTATCATTAGGAACGCAAACCCTTGCTTTATGCAAATATCCGATGGATAGAAGAATCAAAACACCAAACACTTAAAGGTTGTAGAAGTGCTTTGCAGTATTTTAAGAGCATTACAAGTGTTAAACATCCAAAATTCATTATAAAGAGATTGTTAATACCTGAAACTGAACAATCAATTGTAAGCTCCAATGGAGTAAGGAAAATCCAGTAACCTTGCCAGAGTCAGATCAATATGTAAAAATACAGCATTGAGCACACAGAAGACAATCTAGTAACTTTACCAGGGTCACTTACCTTTAAGCATTCCAAGTTTACAAAAATACAGCAGGGAGCACACAATCAACATAAGCCAGGAACACACCAATGGTGGAGCTAGTGTCACAGGAAAAAGTACAGGAACGCTACTACTTGATAATAGTAAAAAAAAAAAAAAAAACTGTGAATGCACTTAACCCTTAATTTTATTAATATATATAGATAAATGTACAGAGATAGACAGACAGATGATAGATTAATGTACAGAGAAAGATAGATTATAGATAGAAGATAGAAATGATGGATAGATGATGGATAGATAGATAGATAGATAGACTAATGTACAGAGATAGATAGATTAATGTACATTGATAGATCGATTTACACACACTATACACATTTACGTATTCCAAGCACACATTACACAAAACTTAAATGCAACTTGAGAAAGTGCAAAATATTAGAATGATTTTGTCTTTTTCTAATACAGGTGGCCCTCGGTTTACGCCGGTTCAATTTGCGCCGTTTCAGAATAACAACCTTTTTTCTGTCATGTGACTGCTATTGAAAAGCATTGAAAAGCAGTGCACTAATTAAAATAGCCAGTAGGTGGAGCTGTTTGCTTGTGTTGCAGGAAAGTTATGCAAGCTTAGCAGGTCTGAAATTAATCTGTGTACACATAACAGACATTAGCTTTCAAAGCAGCAAGATCTAGCAGCCACTTCCCTATAATCTTCCTGTCCAGCTGCTTGAGGTGAGGGTGCCTAACTGCTTAATCAGTCCAGATTGAAATGCATAGAATAGATGCAGACCCAAAATTATCTAACATGCTAACAATGCAAAGAACTGTTTGCAAAAAAATGCAAGTAAAAAAAATGTTTTTGTTCATTAAACTTTTGATGTTTGATGATACAGTCTGTTGTGGGATTATTTAATTAGGTTTATAATTCTGTTTAGCATTTAAAGTCTTCATTTCAAAGCTTTAAAAATAATTTATTAGGTGTTACTTATAGTGATGTCGCCCCATGCTGCGAACGCGAACAAGCTATGTTCGCCGGGAACTGTTCACCGGAGAACAGTTCCCGGCGAACATAGCTTGTTCGCGTTCGCAGCATGGGGCGAACATATGCGATGTTCGATCCGGCCCTCTATTCGTCATCATTGAGTAAACTTTGACCCTGTATCTCAGTCTGCAGACACATTACAGCCAATCAGCAGCAGACACTCCCTCCCAGACCCTCCCAGCTCCTGGGCAGCAGCCATTTTAGATTCATTCTGATCTTGCATTCTTAGTGAGAGGAGGGATAGTGTAGCTGCTGCTGATTTTATAGGGAAATTGATAGCTAGGCTAGTGTATTCAGTGTCCACTACAGTCCTGAAGGACTCATCTGATTTCTGCTGTAAGGACAGCACCCCAAAAAGCCCTTTTTAGGGCTACATCAGTCGTTTTTTTTTCGTTTTTTTTCTTTGTAATCTAATAGTAGTTGCCTGCCTGGCACTGCCAGCCTGTGTGTCAGGCTCACAGCATATACTGTGCCTACTTGCTCAGTGCCACCACTCATATCTGGTGTAACATTAGTGTAAATTTAAAAAAAAAAAACTTTTACATCAGTCTGCTAGTGTAATCTAATTTCAGTAGCTAGCCAGGCCAGCCTGCCACTGCCAGCCTGCGTGTCAGGCTCACAGCATATACTGTGCCTACTTGCTCAGTGCCACCACTCATATCTGGCTGGTGTAACAGTAGTGTAATTTAAAAAAAAATAACTTTTACATCAGTCTGCTAGTGTAATCTAATAGCAGTTGCCTGCCTGCCACTGCCAGCCTGTGTGTCAGGCTCACAGCATATACTGTGCCTACTTGCTCAGTGCCACCACCAGTCATATCTGGTGTAACATTAGTGTAAATTTAAAAAAAAAAAAACTTTTACACCAGTCTGCTGGTGTAATTTAATTTCAGTTGCCAGGCCAGCCTGCCACTGCCAGCCTGTGTGTCAGGCTCACAGCATATACTGTGCCTACTTGCTCAGTGCCACCACCAGTCATATCTGGTATAACATTAGTGTAAATTTTTTTAAAAATTTTTTTACACCAGTCTGCTAATGTAATCTAATTTCATTTGCCAGGCCAGCCTGCCACTGCCAGCCTGTGTGTCAGGCTAACAGCATATACTGTGCCTACTTGCTCAGTGCCACCACTCATATCTGGCTGGTGTAACAGTAGTGTAATTAAAAAAAAACTTTTACATCAGTCTGCTAGTGTAATCTAATAGCAGTTGCCTGCCTGCCTGCCACTGCCAGCCTGTGTGTCAGGCTCACAGCATATACTGTGCCTACTTGCTCAGTGCCACCACCAGTCATATCTGGTGTAACATTATTGTAAATTTAAAAAAAAAAAAACTTTTACACCAGTCTGCTAATGTAATCTAATTTCATTTGCCAGGCCAGCCTGCCACTGCCAGCCTGTGTGTCAGGCTAACAGCATATACTGTGCCTACTTGCTCAGTGCCACCACTCATATCTGGCTGGTGTAACAGTAGTGTAATTAAAAAAAAACTTTTACATCAGTCTGCTAGTGTAATCTAATAGCAGTTGCCTGCCTGCCTGCCACTGCCAGCCTGTGTGTCAGGCTCACAGCATATACTGTGCCTACTTGCTCAGTGCCACCACCAGTCATATCTGGTGTAACATTATTGTAAATTTTAAAAAAAAAAAACTTTTACACCAGTCTGCTAATGTAATCTAATTTCATTTGCCAGGCCAGCCTGCCACTGCCAGCCTGTGTGTCAGGCTAACAGCATATACTGTGCCTACTTGCTCAGTGCCACCACTCATATCTGGTGTAACATTAGTGTAAATTAAAAAAAAAAAAACTTTTACATCAATCTGCTAGTGTAATCTAATTTCAGTTGCCAGGCCAGCCTGCCACTGCCAGCCTGTGTGTCAGGCTCACAGCATATACTGTGCCTACTTGCTCAGTGCCACCACCAGTCATATCTGGTGTATCATTAGTGTAAATTTAAAAAAAAAAAACTTTTACACCAGTCTGCTAGTGTAATCTAATTTCATTTGCCAAGCCAGCCTGCCACTGCCAGCCTGTGTGTCAGGCTGACAGCATATACTGTGCATACTTTCTCAGTGCCACCACTCATATCTGGTGTAACATTAGTGTAAATTAAAAAAAAAAAAAAACTTTTACATCAGTCTGCTAGTGTAATCTAATTTAATTTGCCAAGCCAGCCTGCCACTGCCAGCCTGTGTGTCAGGCTCACAGCATATACTGTGCCTACTTTCTCAGTGCCACCACGAGTCATATCTGGTGTAACATTAGTGTAAATGGAAAAAAAAATTTTTTACATCAGTCTGCTAGTGTAATCTAATTTCAGTTGCCAGGCCAGCCTGCCACTGCCAGCCTGTGTGTCAGGCTCACAGCATATACTGTGCCTACATGCTCAGTGCCACCACTCATATTATCTTGTTTAATAGTAGTGTAAGTATACATTTAAAAATAAAAAAACTATTTTGACTGTGAAACATCAGTCTGCTTTTTTGTGTCAGGCTCACAGCATATGCTGTGCCCACTGGTCCAGTGCCACCACTCATATTATCTTGTTTTATAGTAGTGTAAGTGTACATTTTAAAAATAAAAAAACTATTTTGACTCTGAAACATCAGTCTGCTTTTTTTGTGTCAGGCTCACAGCGTATATTGTGCCCACTTGCCTAGTGCCACCACTCATATTATCTTGTTTAATAGTAGTGTAAGTGTACATTTTAAAAATAAAAAAAATATTTTGACTGTGAAATATCAGTCTGGTTTTTTGTGTCAGACTCACAGCGTATACTGTGCCCACTCACAGTAGCTTGCACGCATAGTAGCACTAATTGAAAAAAAATGACAGGCAGAGGCAGGCCAACCCGCAGGGGCCGTCGTGGTCGTGGTGCTGTGATTCCCTTTGGCCATAGAATAATGCCCAGTGTTAGGCCACGTACCATGAACACGAAAAGTTCTGATGAAATAGTTGACTTTATAACACAGGACACCCAATCTTCTAAAGCTTCCGCTCGTAACCTTGACGCACCATCCTCCTCCTCTAGCTTAGCTTCGGGCACCTCTCAACTTACCACTCGCCCGCCTGCCGCCAGCACCGACACTAGCACCACAGCCGCCTTAATTGATCTGTCAGAGGAGTTATGTACACCTCAGTGTGAAGAAATGAGTGATGCGCAACCATCATTGACAGAGGATGTAGATAACTGTGATATGTCTCAGTCAGGCAGCATTACAGACATGGACGACGCACGGTGTGATGATGATGATGATGTTGTATCCGCCGTTGCTTCCGTTGTTGAGTTGTCAGATACAAGTGAAGGGGTTGATGATGACGATGCGTCCGTGGATGAAATAGTTGACTTTATAACACAGGACACCCAATCTTCTAAAGCTTCCGCTCGTAACCTTGACGCACCATCCTCCTCCTCTAGCTTAGCTTCGGGCACCTCTCAACTTACCACTCGCCCGCCTGCCGCCAGCGCCGACACTAGCACCACAGCCGCCTTACTTGATCTGTCAGAGGAGTTATGTACACCTCAGTGTGAAGAAATGAGTGATGCGCAACCATCATTGACAGAGGATGTAGATAACTGTGATATGTCTCAGTCAGGCAGCATTACAGACATGGACGACGCACGGTGTGATGATGATGATGATGTTGTATCCGCCGTTGCTTCCGTTGTCGAGTTGTCAGATACAAGTGAAGGGGTTGATGATGACGATGCGTCCGTGGATGAAATAGTTGACTTTATAACACAGGACACCCAATCTTCTAAAGCTTCCGCTCGTAACCTTGACGCACCATCCTCCTCCTCTAGCTTAGCTTCGGGCACCTCTCAACTTACCACTCGCCCGCCTGCCGCCAGCACCGACACTAGCACCACAGCCGCCTTACTTGATCTGTCAGAGGAGTTATGTACACCTCAGTGTGAAGAAATTAGTGATGCGCAACCATCATTGACAGAGGATGTAGATAACTGTGATATGTCTCAGTCAGGCAGCATTACAGACATGGACAACGCACGGTGTGATGATGAGGATGATGTTGTATCTGCCGTTGCTTCCGTTGTTGAGTTGTCAGATATAAGTGAAGGGGTTGATGATGACGATGCGTCCGTGGATGTCACGTGGGCGCCCGGTAGAAGAGAAGAAGAACAGGTGGAAAGTTCAGATGGGGACACAGAGAGGAGCAGTTGGAGGAGACAAGTTGGAAGCAGGGGGAGGTCGTTGCAAGGAGCTTGTGGCACAGTCAGACAGCATGCATCGGCACCCGGGGTCAGCCAGACAGCACACCAATCAACGCATGCTGTTGCCACAACCAGAATGCCGTCATCGCAGAGCTCAGCAGTGTGGCATTTTTTTATGTGTCTGCCTCTGTCAACAGAAATGCCATTTGCAACCTGTGCCAAAAGAAACTGAGTCGTGGGAAGACCAACACCCACCTAGGTACAACTGCTTTGCGAAGGCACATGATCTCAAATCACAAACGCCTATGGGATGAACACATGAGGACAAGCAACACACAAACTCAAAGCCGCCATCCTCCTCCAGGTCCAGCATCTTCAGCCACGTCAACCACTGCTGTGCTCCTTGCCCCCTCTCAACCATCCGCCAATCCGTCTCTCTTCCGGAGCAGTTCCTGCTCATCTGCCCACAGTCAGGTGTCTGTCAAGGACATGTTTGAGCGTAAGAAGCCAATGTCACCAAGTCACCCCCTTGCCCGGCGTCTGACTGCTGGCTTGTCTGAACTGTTAGCCCGCCAGCTTTTACCATACAAGCTGGTGGAGTCTGAGGCGTTCAAAAAATTTGTAGCTATTGGGACACCGCAGTGGAAGGTACCCGGGCAAAAAATTTTTGCACAAAAGGCAATCCCCAACCTGTACTCGATTGTGCGAAAGGAAATAATGGCATGTCTGGCACACAGCGTTGGGGCAAGGGTCCATCTGACCACTGATAGCTGGTCTGCAAAGCATGGTCAGGGCAGGTATATCACCTACACTGCACATTGGGTAAACATGCTGATGGTTGCCAAGCATGGAATGCCTTGCTCTGCAGAGGAAGAGTTGGTGACACCGCCACGACTTGCAGGCAGGCCTGCTGCCACCTGCTCTACTCCTCCTACTCCATCCTCTTCCATAACCTCTTCCTCGGCTGAGTCCTCTTCTGCTGCTGCATCTTGCTCCACATCATTCGGCACCCCCCCTAGCTCCCCAGGTACTATTCCACATCCTGGATACGGCAGTGTCACGCCATCTTGGGGTTGACTTGCCTGAAAGCAGAGAGTCACACCACACCAGCACTCCTGTCCGCCCTGAACGCACAGGTGGATCAGTGGCTGACTCCGCACCAACTAGATTTCGGCAAAGTGGTTTCTGACAACGGAAGTAATTTGGTGGCGGCATTGAAATTGGGCAAGTTGACACATGTGCCGTGAATGGCACATGTGTGTAATCTGATTGTACAACGCTTTGTGCATAAGTACCCAGGCTTACAGGACGTCCTGAAGCAGGCTAGGAAGGTGTGTGGCCATTTGAGGCATTCCTACACGGCCATGGCGCACTTGTCAGATATACAGCAGCGAAACAACCTGTCAGTGAGGAGCTTGATTTGCGACAGTCCGACACGTTGGAATTCAACACTCCTAATGTTCAACCGCCTGCTCCAACAAGAAAAAGCTGTTAACAAGTATTTGTATGACCGGGGTGCTAGGACAGCCTCTGGGGAGCTGGGGATTTTTTTTGCCACGTTACTGGACGCTCATGCGCAATGCCTGTAGGCTCATGCGTCCTTTTGAGGAGGTGACAAACCTAGTCAGTCGCACCGAAGGCACCATCAGCGACATCATACCATTTGTTTTCTTCCTGGAGCGTGCCCTGCGAAGAGTGTTGGATCAGGCCTTAGATGAGCGTGAAGAGGAAGAGTTGTGGTCTCCATCACCACCAGAAACAGCCTTATCAGCATCGCTTGCTGGACCAGCGGCAACGCAGGAAGAGGATTGTGAGGAAGAGGAGTCAGAGGAGGAATGTGGCTTTGAGGAGGAGGAGGAAGACCAAGCACAACAGGCATCCCAGGGTGCTCATTGTTGTCACCTATCTGGTACCCGTGGTGTTGTACGTGGCTGGGGGGAAGAAGATACCTTCAGTGAGATCAGTGAGGATGAGGAACGGGACATGAGTAGCTCGGCATCCAACCTTGTGCAAATGGGGTCTTTCATGCTGTCGTGCCTGTTGAGGGACACTCGTATAAAAAAGCTGAAGGAGAACGAACTGTACTGGGTGTCCACGCTACTAGACCCCCGGTATAAGCATAAAGTGACTGAAATGTTACCGAATTCCCGCAAGTCGGAAAGGATGGAGCAGTTCAAAAATAAATTAAAACGTATGCTTTACACAGCGTATAAGGGTGATGTCACAGCACAATGGGAATCTAACAGGGGAAGAGATGAAAGTAATACTCCTCCTCCCACAACCACACTGGTAAAGACAGGGCGCTTTCCAGACGTGTTGTTGATGGAGGACATGCGGACCTTTTTAACTCCTATGCATCGCCATAGCCCTTCGGGATCCAGCCTCAGAGAACGACTCAACCGACAGGTAGCAGACTACCTTGCATTAACTGCAGATCTCGAGACTCTGAGGAGCTATGAACCCCTTGACTACTGAGTGTGCAGGCTTGACCTGTGGCCTGAGCTATCCCAATTTGCAATCGAACTTCTGGCCTGCCCCGCTTCAAGTGTCCTGTCAGAAAGGACCTTCAGTGCAGCAGGAGGTATTGTCACTGAGAAGAGAAGTCACCTATGTCAAAAAAGTCTTGATTATCTAACCTTTATTAAAATGAATGATGGATGGATCCCGAAGGGACTGACATTGGACAATACATTTGAGTAAAAAAGGCCTGATGAGATGAGCTGCCTTGGGCTAAAAATGGTCCACACGCTGCTGTATTTTATCTTCAAATGCCGGATGACTTGCGTGACATACGCCAACAACTAGGGTTCAAGCCGCAATGTTTTAGGGCACTTTCTAACTGTCAAACAAACATCAAATTTTCTGGCCGTTGCTACAGCAGCGGCTGCAACAATACCTAATTTTTCAGGCATGTGTACATGCCTATTTTTTCTGGCCTCTGGTGCTGCACTGTGGCTTCAAAACCCAAACCAAAAAAAAGGCACATAACAGGGATTAAACTGCTAAGAATAGTACTACTTAACACACCATTAATATCTGGTGGCACAGTAGATTGCACGCGCAGTGCCCCAAATTTGAAGGAGGAGGACCGACCAAGCATCTTTTTCCATCTCCCGGTTCCTAAAAATTATCTCTGGGTTCCTAAAAACGATGTCATACCTGTACTCGATTGTGCAAAAGGAAGTCATGGCATATGGGGTCTTTCATGCTGTTGTGCCTGTTGAGGGTCGGGGACCCTCGTATAAAAAGGCTGAAGGAGAACGACCTGTACTAGGTGTCCAAGCATCTTTTTCCACTGTGCTCATGCACATGGAGTTCCTAGGAGCCACTAATGATTGGCTAAAAATGCAAGTCTGTCAAAAGAACTGAAATAAGGGGGCAGTCTGTAGATGCCTAGATACAAGGTAATCACAGAGGTAACAGGTGTATTAACATAACTGTGTTGGTTATTCAAAACTATGGAATTGGTAATAAAGGGATTATCTATCTTTTAAAACAGTAACAATTCTGGTGTAGACTGTCCCTTTAAGTATTTTAAAATAATTGCATAAAAAAGCTAAAGCTGTAGAAATTAACACTTAAACCAAACACAAAACTCATATCCGTGCATTTAATCCCCAGGGATCAATTGCTAATTGGCTGATAAAGTTCCACTGTTGTGTAAAGGTGGATAATGACAAGGTCTCCATAAGCCTAAAAACAAAATTTATTTCTAGTTAGCAAAGGACGACACATTTTAAAATAATTTTAAAATAAATAGTAAAGCACCACCTTATTTACATAGAAATGTAATGTCCCTTTAAGTCAATGTTTTTAGTTAGATGGATCATTTGGCAGACTAGATACACCTATTAGCTTTATCTGTTGTCAAAATCTGTTTTTCTGTCTGTGAGCAGCTTACTGCTTATCAACCAAAATATGCAGTTGTTTAAAATGACAGATGGTAATTTCAGTTACAAAAACAACCACATAGATAGATGAAGCTTCCAAAGGTACATTTAACAACATATTGTTCTATTTGTAGATTCATTTGTAACTCATTTTACATTTTAATAAGAATACATAGGGGTCAATTTATCCAACTTGGAACCAGTTGAATTCCCTAGAAGATAATTTAGTTACCAGACCTCTCATTGCCTAAAATGACAATTATAGTAAAGATTTATTTATTAAAAAAAAATAATCATTCATATATCAAGGCTGGTGCAAATATTAGCAAATCAATAATAAATCTGTTGTCCCAAATGTGGCAAAATGAAAATATACGTTTAAGCTGTGAACAATGCACTTATTTATTAAAGGACCAGTAAACACAGTAGATTAGCATAATCAACAAATGCATGATAAAAAGACAATGCAAAAGCACTTAGGGGCCGATTTATCAATGTCTGGCGGACATGATACACTGTAGCGTATCATGTCCGCCAGACATCGCTGAATCCAGACAGCATACACTGTCCCACTGTTCCAATCAGCCAATAGAATGCAAGCTCAATCCTATTGGCTAATACGATCAGCCAATAGGATTGAAGCTCATTCCTATTTGCTGATTGCATCAGCCAATAGGATTTTTTACCCTTTAATTACGATTGGCTGATAGAATTTTATCAGCCAATCGGAATTGACGTCATTTAAAGGAATCTTCATTTTTCAGTAGACAGAGAAAGAAGAGGATGCTCCGCTCCGGATGTCTTGAAGATGGACCCGCTCTGCGTCGGAAGGATGAAGATAGAAGATGCCGTCTGGATAAAGATTTCTGCCCGCCTGGAGGACCACTTCTTGCCGCTTGGAGGAAGACTTCTCCCGGCTTCGTTGAGGACTTCTTGCCGCTTGGATGAAGACTTCTCCCGGCTTTGTTGAGGATGGATGTCCGGTCTTCAAAAACTGTAATTGGATCTTCGGGGGTTAGTGTTAGGTTTTATTAAGGGTTTATTGCGTGGGTTTTATTTTTAGATTAGGGTTTTGGGCAATGAAAAAGAACTAAATGCCCTTTTAAGGGCAATGCCCATCCAAATGCCCTTTTCAGGGCAATGGGGAGCTTAGTTTTTTTTAGATAGGATTTTATTTGGGGGGTTTGGTTGTGTGGGTGGTGGGTTTTACTGTTGGGGGGGTTATTTGTATTTTTTTTTTACAGGTAAAAGAGCTGATTTCTTTGGGGCAATGCCCCGCAAAAGGCCCTTTTAAGGGCTATTGGCAGTTTAGTTTAGGCTAGGTTTTTTTTTTTTTCGGGGGCTTTTTTATTTTGATAGGGTTATCAGATTAGGTGTAATTAGTTTAAATATTTGATAATGTATTATTTATTTTGTGTAATTTAGTGGGGGGAGTTATTTTGTTAATTGTACTTAATTAATGTAATTTATTTAATTTTAGTGTAATGTTAGGTGTTAGTGTAACTTAGGTTAGGTTTTATTTTACAGGTAAATTTGTATTTATTTCAACTAGGTAGCTAGTAAATGGTTAATAACTATTTATTAACTAGTCTACCTAGTTAAAATAAATACAAACTTAGCTGTGAAATAAAAGTAAAGCATAAGCTAGATACAATATAACTATTAGTTCTTGGTGGTGGGGACTGGCTTATTGAGTGGTGAGTGGGAGAAGCTGTTAAATGAGTCTGTGGCGAAGGCGTGGGTTTCGGGGGGCCAGCTTAGCATCTGTTGGGTCGGTAACTCTGGTCAGCGGGGCAGTTTCGGTCGCGGCAGTCTCGGGTGGTTCGGTTGTAGTGGGTAGTTACCTGAAAGTGGTGGAAGAGGCTTTGAGGCGCTCGTGTTTATGCTCCATTGGGGATCCATCTCTCGTTGGAGGTAAAAGAAAAAGATCTGGAAGCGTGAGTTTCTGGAGATTTGTTTTCATTATTACCACTGGATCAGGTGTTGGAAATTAAGGAGGATGATAAATCAGATACGGAAAAGAAGTTGGAGAGTAAGAAGAGATATAGGAAGCTTCCTAAAACTCTGGGGAACTGGTCCAAGCCATTTTGTATACTTGCTAGTGTGGTAACAGAAAGGTCCCCTGAACAAGAGGGGGATCTGTTTTGTTATTTCGACGAGATTGCGGGTGCGTATAGGACTTATGGGGGTATGGCCTGGTGGAGGTATGATGAAAAGTTTTGTCAGAGGTTGGCGGTCAGGCCGGAAATGCGGTGGGATGATCGCGACATGGGCATTTGGCTTGAAATTATGACACCTTTACGGAATCAGCCCTCGTAGGTCTGGAATCTAGGTCCGCAGTGGCTATGCGTAAAGGGTTGTGTTTTCAATTTAATGATGGGGTGTGCCGATTCGGAGGGAGCTGTAAATTTAAGCATGAGTGCTCAGGGTGTGGGGGTAGCCACGGGTTCTCCAGATGTTTCAAAAAGGGAAAGTGTGGAGGAAAACAGGGGGAGGCTGCTCCATCGAGCTTGGACCCCAGTGAAGGTAGAAAAGATGGTGGTGTGGTTAGAGGCTTACGCCAGTAGACGGGGAAAAGGGGAGGATGCAGAACTGCTATTGTCAGGGTTTAGTTCCGGGTTCATGATTCCATTCAAGGAACAGGGGAGTGGGAAATTTGCTGGTAACTTAAAGTCCGCTAGGGAATTCCCTGATGTGGTCCGGGGTAAGTTGCAGAAGGAGGTGGCATTGGGGAGGATGGCGGGCCTCTATGTATCCCCTGCATTTCCTAATTTGAGAATTTCTAATTTGGGAGTGGTGCCCAAGAGGGTGGAGGGTCAGTTTCGGAAGATTCATCACCTTTCAAACCCTAGGGGCTTGTCGGTCAATGCCATTGACCCGGAGCTGGTTTCCGTTAATTGTGCATCATTTGACAAAGCAGTTAATTTGGTCAGGATTGCTGATCCTGGGGCCTCGTTAGCTAAGGTTGATATAGAGGCGGCGTTTAGACTGCTGCCGGTCCACCCTCGTTATCATTTGTTGGGTTGTAAATTTGATGGATCATATTTTGTCGACCTGTGTCTTCCTATGGGGTGCTCGATTTCCTGCTCTTGTTTTGAGAGGTTCAGTACGTTCCTAGAGTGGGTCGTAAAACAACATTCATAGCTGTGGTCTCTGGTTCATTACTTGGACCACTTTTTGTTTGTGGGCGCAAAAGATTCTGAGCTTGGCAGAGGCTGTTGGATACATTTGGTTTTGTAGCTTCTGATTTTGGGATACTGGTAACTGAGGAAAAATCAGAAGGTTCTGTTACCTCATTATGGCCTAGATTTGGAGTTTGGCGGTAGCCGTGAAAACCAGCGTTAGAGGCTCCTAACGCTGGTTTTAGGCTACCGCCGGTATTTGGAGTCAGTCAGGAAAGGGTCTAACGCTCACTTTCCAGCCGCAACTTTTCCAAACCGCAGATCCCCTTACATCAATTGCGTATCCTATCTTTTCAATGGGATCTTCCTAACTCCGGTATTTAGAGTCGTGGCTGAAGTGAGCGTTAGAATTCTAACGACAAAACTCCAGCCGCAGAAAAAAGTCAGTAATTAAGAGCTTTCTGGGCTAACGCCGGTTTATAAAGCTCTTAACTACTGTGCTCTAAAGTACACTAACACCCATAAACTACCTATGTAACCCTAAACCGAGGTCCCCCCACATCGCCGCCACTCGATTAAATATTTATTAACCCCTAACCTGCCCCCCACAACGTCGCCGCCAGCTGCCTACACTTATTAACCACTAATCTGCCGACCAGACCGCAACGCTATTATAATAAAGTTATTAACCCCTAATCCGCCTCACTAACCCTATAATAAATAGTATTAACCCCTAATCTGCCCTCCCTAACATTGCCGACACCTAACTTCAAGCATTAACCCCTAATCTGCCGACCGGAGCTCACCGCTATTCTAATAAATGTATTAACCCCTAAAGCTAAGTCTAACCCTAACACTAACACCCCCCTAAATTAAATATAATTTACATCTAACAAAATAAATTAACTCTTATTAAATAAATTATTCCTATTTAAAGCTAAATACTTACCTGTAAAATAAATCCTAATATAGCTACAATATAAATTATATTTATATTATAGCTATTTTAGGATTTATATTTATTTTACAGGTAACTTTGTATTTATTTTAACCAGGTACAATAGCTATTAAATAGTTAAGAACTATTTAATAGCTAAAATAGTTAAAATAATTACAAAATTACCTGTAAAATAAATCCTAACCTAAGTTACAATTAAACCTAACACTACACTATCAATAAATTAATTAAATAAAATACCTACAATTACCTACAATTAAACCTAACACTACACTATCAATAAATTAATTAAATACAATATCTACAAATAAATACAATGAAATAAACTAACTAAAGTACAAAACAGGGCCCTTTGCGGGGCATGCCCCAAAGAATTCAGATCTTTTGCCTGTAAAAAAAACACATACAATACCCCCCCCAACATTACAATCCACCACCCACATACCCCTAATCTAACCCAAACCACCTTAAATAAACCTAACACTAAGCCCCTGAAGATCTTCCTACCTTATCTTCACCATACCAGGTTCACCGATCGATCCAGAAGAGCTCCTCCGATGTCCTGATCCAAGCCCAAGCGGGGGGCTGAAGAGGTCCATGATCTGGCTGAAGTCTTCATCCAAGCGGGAGCTGAAGAGGTCCATGATCCGGCTGAAGTCTTCTATCAACGGCATCTTCAATCTTCTTTCTTCAGGAGCCATCATCTTCCAGCCGACGCGGAACATCCTCTTCTCCCGACGCCTACTCGCCGAATGACGGCGAGTAGGCGTCCAATCAGCCAATCAGATTGAGCTCGCATTCTATTGGCTGTTCCGATCAGCCAATAGAATACGAGCTCAATCTGATTGGCTGATTGGATTTAATTAATTTATTGCTAGTGTAGTGTTAGGTTTAATTGTAACTTAGGTTAGGATTTATTTTACAGGTAAATTTGTAATTATTTTAACTATTTTAGCTATTAAATAGTTCTTAACTATTTAATAGCTATTGTACCTGGTTAAAATAAATACAAAGTTACCTGTAAAATAAATATAAATCCTAAAATAGCTATAATATAATTATAATTTATATTGTAGCTATATTAGGATTTATTTTACAGGTAAGTATTTAGCTTTAAATAGGAATAATTTATTTAATAAGAGTTAATTAATTTCGATAGATTTAAATTATATTTAACTTAGGGGGGTGTTAGTGTTAGGGTTAGACTTAGCTTTAGGGGTTAATACATTTATTAGAATAGCGGTGAGCTCCAGTCGGCAGATTAGGGGTTAATGTTTGAAGTTAGGTGTCGCGATGTTAGGGAGGGCAGATTAGGGGTTAATACTATTTATTATAGGGTTAGTGAGGCGGATTAGGGGTTAATAATTTTATTATAATAGCGGTGCGGTCCGGTCGGCAGATTAGGAGTTAATAAGTGTAGGCAGGTGGAGGCGACGTTGTGGGGGGCAGATTAGGGGTTAATAAATATAATATAGGGGTCGGCGGTGTTAGGGACAGCAGATTAGGGGTACATAGGGATAATGTAAGTAGAGGCGGTTTACGGAGCGGCAGATTAGGGGTTAATAATAATATGCAGGGGGCGGCAGATTAGGGGTTAATAAGTGTAAGGTTAGGGGTCTTTAGACTCGGGGTACATGTTAGAGTGTTATGTGCAGACGTAGGAAGTGTTTTCCCATAGGAAACAATGGGGCTGCGTTAGGAGCTGAACGCTGCTTTTTTCCCTTTTTGGAGCCTAACACAGCCATTCTGTGGACTCTCAATACCAGAGTTATTTTAAAGGTGCGGCCAGAAAAAAGCCAGCGTTAGCTACGCGGGTCGTTACCGACAAAACTCTAAATCTAGCCGTATGTTTTTTGGGTATCGAAAAAGATTCAATAGCTATAGAGTGTCGGCTTCCATGGGACAAGATTGTGGACCTGAATCAATGTATTCAGGGGGCCTTGGTTGCTGAGAAGATTAAGCTTAGGCAACTGCAGTCGTTGTTGGGAAAGCTGAATTTCGCATGCCGAATTATTTCAGTTGGGAGAGTTTTCTGTAGAAGGCTGTCGTTGGCAACGGTGGGGGTTACGGCCCCTCATCACCATATTCGTTTGTCCAAAGATTTGAAAGGCAATTTGAGGGTATGGTTGGCTTTCTTGAAGGACTCAATGGCTGGTTGCTTATTCAAGAGGTTGGGTGGTCTGATGAATGTCTGTGTCTGTTCATGGATGCATCTGGTTCTTGTGGTTTCAGAGCCTACCTGAATGCAAGGTGGTGTGGGGAGGCTTGGCCGGAAGGTTGGGAAGCAAAGGGTCTGACAAAAAAACTTGACGTTCCTGGAACTCTTCCCTTTGGTGGTGGCTTTGATGGTCTGGGCCTCAGAGCTTCGGGACAAGCGAGTGTGTTTCCATTCCGATAACATGGGGGTGGTGTACGCAATTAATAACTTGACTGCCAATTCTCCTCCTGTGATTTGCTTGCTGAGGGAGCTTGTGTTGGAATACTTGAGGCTTAATGTGACTTTTAGAGCTGTGCATGTACCAGGCAAAGTTAATTCAATTGCTGATGCCTTGTCCCGTTTTCAGTGGAGGCGTTTCAGGCTGGAGGCTCCGGAGGCGGAAATGGAGGGTGTGGCTTGCCTGAGGGAATTGTGATTACGGGGCTCTCAGTAGTGTTGGACCTGGTAAAGGAGGCTCTTACTCAGTCTACCTGGAGGGCATACGCACGGGTATGGCAGTTGTGGGTATCGGTGGTGGGAAGCCAGGATTGGATGGCTTTGGGGGATATTTGTTTGGAAGTCCTGTTGGTATGGATAAAGGAATGGGGAAAGGAGCAGTTTTCTGTGGCTAATATTCAAAAAAGGATGGCTGCTCTGGTTTTTTTTGTTCCAGTTGGGAGTTTTGAGGGATGTTACTAAGCATTTTGTGGTCAGGATGGCTGTTTGGGGTCCATGTAGAAGGAAGACCGTTAGAGATGGGAGAAGCCCGGTATTTTTTTCGTTGGAGAAGTTGGTGTCTATACTGCCTAAGGTTTGCGTTTACGAATTTGAGGTATTATTGTTTTGAGCAGCTTTTGTTTAGGCTTTTTTCGGGGCCTTTCAAACTGGTGGGAAAAAATAGAAAGCTTGCCAGTGGTCTTTGCTTTTGGCATGTGCATTTGAATAAAGGGGTTCTGGAGATCTGATTGCAGAAGTCTAAGACTGACCAGTTGGGTAGGGGAAGGCTGATTAGTTTGAGTACTGTTGGGGGGCATTGTTGCCCGGTTGGGGGAGCGGTAGTTGATTTCTGGAAGGTTAGGCTGGTAGGGAGCGAGGCTTTCTTCATTCATAGGGACGGTTCTGTTTTGTCTGTTTTCCAGTTTGTTTCAGTTTTCAGGAAGTGTTTTGATTTGTTGGGTTTAAGAGATAGGAATTTTGGTTCACATTCTTTCCATATCGGGGCAGCAACGGAAACTCAGCATTTAGGTCTGGAGCCTTCGGTAATTAAAAAGATTGGAAGGTGGGGTTCTGATCGTTTCCGGGTGAATGTGAGGCCGGGGTTAGTGGTTTAGTGGGTTTGCTAAATTTATTATTTTTCCGCAGGTCCTGTGAGGTGCTGGCTGGTGGGTCATTTTTACGTGTATTGGGCAAGGAAGGCGGCAGCAGTTAAAGAAAACGAGGCCCAGCTCGGTTTCAGTAGGGATAAGGTGGTATTGAGATGGTTTGGGATCAGGAGGATGAGGTGGTCCCAGCTGTTAGAGACAATAGTGAATTATGCCAGGCTGTTTTCCCCTCATATTTTGGTTGTTCATCTGGGTGGTAATGATCTGGGTTTCATGGCACAAAAGTTTTTAGTTGATCGGGTTAAGTGTGATCTGGATAGGTTGTGTGTTCTATTCCCTGGTTTGGTGATTGTGTGGTCGGACATAGAGTGCAGGTTGGTGTGGCGGTCGGCCTGGGATTGTGTTAAGTTGGAGAATTCTAGGCGAAAGGTGAACAGAATGGTAAGCAGCCATGTTAAAAAATTGGGAGGCCTCGCCTTGAGGCACTCTGAGTTTGAGGAGGAATCTGGGAGGTGTTTTTTCTTGTGGGATGGGGTCCATCTAAATGAGGGGGGATTGCATTTAGTTAACTTTACTTTAAAGGAGGGTATTGAGTTGGCCGTAGCTGTGTTGGGTGGTGCTGGTCGGTAGATTGAGCTGTGGCGGGGTGCTTGCCCTGGGTGTGCTGGCTTACGCCATTGTGGGGGTTCTTGGTACCTCCTGTTGGGATAGACAGGAGAGGTGGCTTTCATGGGGAGGCGTGCCTGATGGGTGCAGGCACAGGAAAAAATGAATTTGGTGAGGCAAGCTCTGGTTTTTGGTTTATGTGTTTTAAAAGTTATTTATGTTGTGGAAAGTTAATAAAACAAGCTGCAGCCTTTTTTATCCCACTTTGGAGTATGTGGTTTTATTTGGGTATGGTTATGGGGGGCTCAAAATGAATAGATAATTTGGGGTCAGGAGGGGGAGAGGCATGCTCCGTGTAAAGTAGGCAGCTGAATAACGCTTTATATACAACATGTTACTAGAAGACTTATGCACTTAGTACAATAGCAAGCTACTCCGGGAGGAGTGGGGAAGAGGAAAGAGGGGCATGCTCTGTGTAAAGAAGGCAGCTGAATAACGCTGTATATACATTTTACTAAAAGATTTATGCACTAAGTGTGTAAGCATCTTTTTAATATCTAGTTCGTAAAATGGCTTATTGTCTTTTGAAGTAAGATGTATATACCACTTGTCCCTGTAAGTAACCTGGGGGCCGAGATACAGGTTTGCAAAGCCCTTCCCCCATCCCTCTGGCTTAGCCTTCATAATTGCCCCCTTGTGATATCACCACATGCACCAGTGGTGACATCACACTGCCTACCAGGAAGAGGTAGAAATGGGAAGGGAGATTGCAGTCCTTCCCCCTCTCCAGAGCAGGGTGTCTCCAGGATCCAGATTGGAAAGGGGACCCCCAGGATGACAATATATAGTTGTCATTCATACTGGGGAGTGGATGTGCATGACGACAATGGGTCTTCATGCGCATCAAGGGGGTTAAAGATTAAAGTTACAACTGTGGTTTATATCAAGTCTATGATCAATGGAATACAATGAGTAATCTGAAGGAATAAAAGGACATAAACCCCACATTGTTTTCTTTCATGACTCAGACAGAACATGTGATTTTAAACAATTTTTTTCTCTTGATACTCAAAGTAACAAAAATGTATTGGATATGCCTTTTAACATTTGTAACTCACATGAAATCGAGGAGAGACAATACGAGATACGTCATCTGACGCGTTTCACGCCCACAGGCGCTTTCTCATATCTTTGAGAAAGCGCCTGTGGGCGTGAAACGCATCAGATGACGTATCTCGTATTGACTCTCCTCGATTTCATGTGAGTTACAAATGTTAGAAGGCATATCCAATACATTTTTGTTACTTTTTTTTAAGGTTGTGTACATACATGTGTCTTAGGTTCACTCACAAGAACTTGTCATTGTGAAAACATACACGTAAGAAGAAAGAATCCTTTGTCTAAATACGGACGTTTCTTTCCAAGGGAATCTAGCGTTCCTTTGCGGATTCCATGGTGCAAACCTTCTCTTACGCTGTAGGGCGACAGCGTTTTTCTTTCCTTAACGTGGGATTAAAAGGCAACATATAAAGTAACTCTAACCTTGTCTATATTGATATATTGATATATATATATATATTTTCATATTTCCAAAGGCCCATATTTATATGAGGACAATTTTTCACACTTCTCTGTTGTAGATGTTTCACATGTCATTATATATACATATATATACACTATTTCACCTGTCCTCCAGTTCGGATATCTTGAAAATCTAGCCTATTGACAGGCTTGAAAACCCCTGGTGTAAGAAACTGTACTCACTGGCACCTAGAGTTGTCTGCTCAGCCATGTTTTCCTGGACACTTATGAGTTACACATGCTGCAGGGTGTGCATTGTTTTTCTGGACAGCACTATTCATATTCCTCCCTGCACACCCTGTAGCATGTGTAACTTAAAAGTGTTCTGTATTTTAAAGGACAGGTGGCAACCCTACTGGCACCTTTGCTTTATTTGCAATTTTTCTGAAAGAAAGGCCTACACTTCTGTGGGTTATAATGGTATGTCTGTTTTCCTTTGTTAATTGCCTTTTTCTCACTATTATGAGAGCAATATATTACTTCATGCAGTATTTTACTGTGCAAATAAAGCCTAAGAGGGTGAAGTAACAAAGTCTGTTCTAGCACTGATTTTACACAGATGGTTTGCAATTGCAAATAATCGACAAAAGTTGGGAGATCTGTAGGAATTGATTGGTAGCTTTAAACTTTCTTCCAAATTGCTGCATAAAAGCTGTAAGTGGTTAACCGTTTACTCATTCCCTGAAAAAGGCCTCTATTTAAAGATTTTAACCTCTTAACAACTGCAATGTACCATGTACGTCGCCGGCTGTTAAAGGTGTCGTTGTTTAAAATAGCATGGTGTCCCGCCGCAGGACCACACTATTATACCCTCCCTCCTGGTCCCCGGAAATAGTCTTGCTATTAGTAACGCAAATCCCATAGAAAGAACAGCAAAGTACCCTGTAGGGGTTAATTTAGAAATGTGGAAAAAATTAAGCAAAAGAAAGGGCGCCACATAGAGTGATACTGTATTACTGATGTCAACAGAGGTTCTTAAAATTACCACTCACAGTTTATAAAAGCAGGCAGGTGCACTCAGTCCCCAGCTGACTGTACTCTGGAATATACAGCTCCAATTCCCCTTTTCTGGATACCACCAGGACAATGGCTGAGGTGTAGTTTAAAGGGACATTGTACACTAGATTTTTCTTTGCATAAATGTTTTGTAGATGATCTATTTATATAGCCCATCTGGGGGTGTTTTTGTAAAAATGTATAGTTTTGCTTATTTTAAAATAACATTGTTCTAATTTTCAGACTCCTGACCAAGTTTTAGATGTATATGGATGTCTACAGACTCCTGGTTGTGTAATGGGTCTTTTCATATGTAGGGGTGGTCTGCCTGTTCCTGCTGTCTCAGCCCCTTTCAGTGGGTGTCCCAGCCTAACATCAACAATGCTAAACTGGGAACTTTGATGTAAGTTTTTAAAAGGTTTTATACTGGATTTTTTAGATCAGTATCTTTGCATATTCTTCTTTATAGCAGTGTCTATTACATGTAGTTATATAAAAATTGGTGTATACTGTCCCTTTAAGACAGTTTTCTCTAAACATCTCTTACGCCCAGGGACAAGTTCCAAATTATACACAAGTGTCAGCCTTAATGAAACAAATGGCTTTTATTCACTTTTATTAATGCCTTATAAAACTGTCAGTATGGACAAAGAAACACGTTGCAGCAAGTGAATAAAAGCAGTTTATAAAACTGTGAGTGGTTATTTTTCAGTACCTCTATTAACATCAGTAATACAGTATCACTCTATATGGCACCCTTTCATTTGCTTCATTTGTTCCAGATTTTGAGACTGTGGCCTCTCGTGCCTATAAGTGGTGCAGTCTGGGTAGATCCTTTTTGACCATCATTTTATGGGACTTTCATTCCCTTACAGTGTGGGCTTCCATTCTGAAAAGTTATTTCTTTTTTAAATCGTTTTATTGTAATTACTGGGTGATAAGCCTGCCCAGAGGACAGTCTATGTTTAAAAAAAACTACAAACCCCAAAGCTAATATTACAAAAAATTAAAAATGTAAAATAACAGAAAAAAATAAACAAAGCTATCCAAAACAAAAAAATTAAACCTAAACTAATACCCCTATAAAAAGAAAAAATCCCCCCAAAACAAAAACACCCCATAATTTATCAATAAACTACCAATAACCCTGAAAAGGTTTTTTTTGTAGGGCATTGCCCTAAAGAAATCAGCTCTTTTACATGTAAAAATTACAAAGTACCCCTAACAGTAAAACCCCCACCCAACCAACCCCCCCAAAATAAAAATAAAAAGTCTAAAAAAAACAGGGGCGTGTCCAAGCAGCGTTCTGAATAGGACGCACTCTCTGAGAGCTCTTAGCAGAGATTTTGATAATCTGCCAATTATCGTTTTATAACAGCTAGAAACCAGCAAATATAATAGAGACATTGAAGCTTTGTCACTTGTGGCTCTAAATATCGCTTTCTCGCTGTTTTGAATGACGCTGAAATCACAGATTGGAACTTAAGGCCTAAGGTGGCAGCCGCATATTAGGCATTCACCTCCCCCCCGGGAAGAGCCGGGTTATCAGTGCTGCTAGGGTTCCTGGCTTACTGAACCTCTTCAAACTCTAATATCACTTTGACCTTAACTGGACTTATCATCAAGCTTGAATGGACGCTGTCATTTTCACTTCCCACTAATTGCACTATTGGGAGCCTCCCGTTTACCGAAGCAGTCACCTATATAGCTAGTATCCAAGCTACCCTGAAAGGGGGAAGAAATATAAGGAGAACATGGAGCCGCAAAATAAAGGATGCTTTGCAAACATTGAAAGGCTTTTAGAATCGCTCATGGAGAGAGCCCCATTTGACAACCTCATGGCCAAATTGGGTCACGCTGCCATACAAATAAAAGATACAGAAGAAGACAAGAGACCTACTTGCCAAAATGGCGCTGAAAAAGCCATGCACACTGTAGACGCAACGCGCCGGGGCTCTTCCCTGCTCAGTTACAGCATTTTCTGGCCATTTGAACCACACCACAACAGGAAATCTTTGCTGGCCCACAGTAACTCTCCCGTCAATGACACCGGGTTCGGGGGAGAGCCCCCACACGCAAAGAACTCCCGAGCGGCCACCTCATTACCAAACCAACTGGATCGGATTGAGAGTCAGCGCCGGACCCCGACTGCAGAATATAATCCCACAATGAAAGATCACCCCGAGAGGGCCCGAGCAACTAAGAGAGCAGAGCCATCAGACCTTTTGCCGAATAATACCCAGGCGGATGTGGGTCAGAAGGGTCATGGAGGACGACTTAGGGATCTGACCGGCTTCCGCGATCCTTTGCAGCTCATCCTTCCATTTGAACAACCCCCCGACGGCAAACAAAGAAAACTCTTATGGGGACAGACTTGGATAAATGGACTCCCCCTGAAGAAACTGCTGGCCTTTCCGGAATCAGGATTTTACGATCAGACAATGGCGGAGGGCTGATGTGGCATTAATGTAACACAGGGGTCGTCAGACCCCAGTGGCAGGCTATCTGGCAACCATATAAAATGTTAATAAGTTCTGTTATGGGTAAGGTACGCAATTTATTTAGATTAGATGATGAACCTAATTGTTACAAGGCATGTGCGTTGACAATAGCAATCCCCTTCTAGCTATAGTTTACTTTAAACAGTAAAGGGACAACTGTAGTAAAGACATAAGGCTCCTCTTGTTTTTCTGCACACCCTGTTTGGCGGCCTGCGGCCGTGGCCGCGACCCGGGGGCTCAATTTATAACACTGTTCAGGGAGAGACCCTTTGGTTGATGGAGATTCCTTCACATCACAAATAGTCACCAACAACTAACTTGATATATATCCTAAGACAAAGATACTACTTCCCTTCTCTCCCTCACATGTGAACTTAAAAAAAGAGGGGATTTGAGGATCATACCCTATAATAAAGCCAGTGGCTTTTTGAAATGTCATGTCTAAATATCTGCTTGGAGAATGATTTGTGTGCTCAGTTTTGGTCCATAACTCAGTTATAATCTTTTGTTTTGGTTTTTTCCTGTTTTTGTTTTTTTTTGTTCTGTTTAATGTTAGCTACAAATAACCCCCATATCTCTACATACTTCAGGGGTCCAAGAGAGGCCTATTCACTTAGCAGGGGTAAAATTGAGGATCAATTACCAATGCTCATAGCTTTGTTCTGTATTTTATTTTTTACTGCATAATGTAATTCACTAGAAAAGTTCAGTGAGGGATTATCCAAGTATTATACCTTCAGAGTTTATAAATATGTTCCCCCAGTACATCTTTACTAAATGATGCAGCGAACTATAAAAGTATTGCATATTTATAGCAGTTGCATGGTTCTCACGATATTCTGTAACATTTATATTGCACCCCATGTTTCTTTGCGTCTTGTTGTAAAACCTCATGTTTTTCTAATAAAGCTCTTTGAAAATTGAAAAGTCTAAAAAAAACAAAGCTACCCATTGCCCCTAAATGAGCATTTGTATGGGCATTGCCCATAAAAGGTCGTTCAGCTCTTTTACAGTGGTGGTCTCGCTGACAGCATTCCCTACAAGTTTGGCAGAGCAGAAATAGCAGTATGGAGGCCACCCCAGGAAAGTGACGTAATAGACAGGGTGTCCCTGTGATCGAATGCCTGTTTGTGCTCAGATCAGGGATGGCTCCATAACATGATATAAACACTGTCATCAGCCTGTGTCTCATGTTGTTCCCGGAGGCCTGCATTAAGACATCCGGAAGCAGTGCAGTAACAATTGAGTTTGACTATTACTGTGCATACAATCACTGTTACAGCCAGTGATCACATGTGAAATCACAAGCCATTTTAATAAAGTGAGTTTTTTTCCCCCTAAATTTTATTTTCTACCCTTGGCGATAAAGGGTTTAAATATTAAGTGTCAAAATACCTCTAGGTAAATACACTGGGGTGTCCTCTATTTAACTTACAATCTAAGCAAAGCAATTTTTAACATTAATATAATAATTCCATCTTTTTAGTATTTGGTCTATATTTGCTACAAATTAATTGGAAACAGGCATATGGGGTATCCAAATAAATTCATTATGTTGTACTGATTTTATGGAGGTATTTTTCTTTAGCTACACTACTTATATAGAAATAGTTATAAAGAAAACTGCAAACAATTTTTTAAAATTTTTGCCCCATTTTTTAGGATTAAATACCTATTATTTTTTTTTAATTACCTACCCATATAGGATGATAAAAGTGACAGTCTCGCCAATATTAAACGTTTATGATTAAGATAGGGCATGTCTGTTGCACTTCTAGTGGTGTAAGGGCTTTGTTCTCTTGGTATTCTTTGTTGAAAGCAAAACCTAGGTAGGCTCATATGCTAATTTCTAAGCCCTTGAAGGCTGCTTCTTATCTCAGTGCATTTTTACAGTTTTTCAAATCTAGACAGTGGTTGTTCATGTGTGCCATATATGTAACATTGTGCTCACTCCCATAGATTTGCATTTTAGCCAATTGTAAATAATTCTGTTAAAAGAATTGAAATAGGGGGTAGTCTGCAGAGTCTTAGATACAAGGTAATTACAGAGGTAAAAATTATATTAATATAACTGTGTTGGGTATGCAAAACTGAGGAATGTGCAATAAAGGGATTATCTATCGTTTTAAACAATAAACATTTTCAAGTAGAAGAACAGAAACTGGGGAAAACCTCTGTCCTTAAGAAGATTAATATACTAGCAAGCAAAGGTCATTAGGAACACATTAAACAGATGACATTTTATAAAATGTCCCTTTAACTTTCAACTATCCAGTTACAAATCTTTAAATATTTCACTTTTACAAGTGATGCTATAAAGGCATGTGGTCACTTCCTTAAAAGGAATCAAATTTTAAAAATTTAACTTTCATCTTTCAGATAGAGCATGCAATTTTAAATAAGTCAATATTTTTATGACAAATTTTAGAATAATTTTGCATTGTGGTTTTATTATGCATTTGTTGACTAAACAATTATACGGTATTTAATAAGCATTAAAGGGATACTAAACCCAACATTTTTATTTCATGATTAAGATAGAGCATGTAGCCAATCAGCAAGCACTATCCAGGGTCCTGAACCAAAAATGGTCTGGCTCCTTATCGTAGATTCCTGCTTTTTCAAATAAAGATAGCAAGAGAAAGAAGGAAAATTGATAATAGGAGTAAATTAGACAGTTGCTTAAAATTGCATGCTCTATCTGAATCGTGAAAGAAAAAATGTGGGTTTAGTATACCTTTAAGACTCGACTGTTCGCTACACATGCACTTACTTGTTCTTGTCACACAGTACAACCAAACAGGACACATTCAGACATAAGCATGTTAATCAGAACCAGTTTAATTCTAAATGTATTATACACACAAGGACCAGGTGAAACTCAAGGCACCAAAGTATAATACAAAAAAGCTTTATTGGGAGTGCAAAAATAGCGTTACAATTGACATCAACGCATAAGAACAGGAAAGCAAAGTGTCTTACGCGTTTCGGCTATAGATTAGCCTTACTCATAGACATAATGGTGAACCGGAACTCTGTGCTTAAATAGCCAGGTGCTCAGATCATCCATTAGCTCAAGCTGATAATTATAAAAAAAAACACTTTCTATTAACAAGAACATATGAGAGAAACAGGGAGATTGGACACTGTAGCAAGGATCTACCTTAAACATCAATCAATGTGCGTGTATGGAACATTTCAGATATGATCTATAGGGAGATATTCTACTGGCTAATGATACTTATATATAAAACATTGCAATAGAATACAGTGCCTAAAAATAAGGAACAAATTAGCTGCATTGGAAATTAAGTTAATTCAAACATATAAATTGTTTAGTAAGGGTAATCTTGCAACACACATAAGACCCCATTTCTCTTAAATACACCATAATGGGCAAAATTATCTCTAGATCGAAATGGTGATGTACTACAAATGCACACTAGCTATATAAAATAGCAAACAAGCTAATATAAATTATTGTTAACCCCAAAACTAGACAGTGTGTATATTAACAGAAAAAATGACAAAATAGCTCATAACTAGAGCAAGCATACTAATAGAAATTATTTCTCACGCTGCCAGAAATTAATAATTTCCCCATCGATATTTAAACCCATATGGTTTTGTGGTTCGCAACTGAAATATCCATAAAGCCTCCTGATAAGAGTTTACTGGCTACATCCCCCCACCTCTCTCTGGGGTTCTGATCTGTTCTATAACCTGCCAGCGAAAAAATGCTTAAATTTTTCCCATGGTAGTTAATAAAGTGTCTTGCAAGGTCTGAGCACTCTGTGCCATTATCAATGATATTGAGGTGTTCTCTTATACGAACACGTACCTCCCTAGAGGAGCACCAGACATATTGTTTATCACATAAAGTGCACTAACTAAATGACATTGAAAGTACGACCATTCGTGCAGCTTGTTAATTCATACACTTTTTGGGTCACTTTGGAATGAAATTGTTTAGTTATCCTCATATAGCCACAAGCAATGCATTTAGTGAAATGACATTTAGTACTCAGCCAGCTGCCGACATTTGTTTTCTGCTTTCTAAGCATACTGGGCGACAATATATTGCCCAAGGTACCGCCTTTTCTGGCTCCAAAGTTGCAGCCATTTTTAACATTCTTTGAGGCTATCTTACGCTGTCAAAATTGGGAGATGTTTTACAATTATATCACAGACTTCCTTGAATTGCGAACTGTATGTGGTAATAATAAGGGGTTTAGAACTGTCAAATGTATTCAAACACTGTGAATTAGGGTTATGTATTAGCATATAGTTCCTGTCCATACGTGTTACTTCTAACAGAGCCCTGTTGATAACCTTCTTGAAATAGCCTCTCTCAAGTAATTGTGTTTTAAGACACTCACTTTCTTTGACAAAATCAGTTTCATTCGTAAAGTTACGTTTAATACGAATAAATTCTCCCTTAGTGTGCTTAGGGTGATTACTGCATGCATGGAGTATCGCATTTGACATAATCGGTTTCCTAAAGAGACTCGTAGTTACCTGCCCTAATTGTATGTCACTACTAAGAATAAGGTCCGAGTAAGAAACCTGTTCATTATCATATTGGGAGGTAAATTGTAAATTTAAGTCATTTTGATTAATATATGAAACAGAATCTTGTGTTTGTCGTTGTGTGCCTGACCAGATAATCAAGAGGTCATCAATGTACCTCTTGTAGGCCTTGATGCCGTGTCTGTAAGGGTTACTGTCTCCATAGACATGGGACCGCTCCCACCAGGCGATAAAAATGTTGGCATATGACGGGGCAAATTTTACCCCCATAGAGGCCCCACGCCTCTGGAGAAAGTATTCACCCTCAAACTTAAAGGGACACTGAACCCAATTTTTTTTCTTTCGTGATTCAGATAGAGCATGCGATTTTAAGCAACTTTCTAATTTACTCCTATTATCAAATTTTCTTCATGCTCTTGGTATGTTTATTTGAAAAGCAAGAATGTAAGTTTAGATGCCGGACCATTTTTGGTGAAAAACCTGGGTTGTCCTTGCTGATTGGACAGCACCAATGGTTTAAATTTTTTTTTATTTAACCGCTTAAAGACCGTATTGATGAGGTATGGAGGTACCGAATAAAGACCTACCACATAAATGGTTAACCAAGAACACGTTTGGTCCTACTCAACCTTTGTAAGACCGTTAAGGAGGTGCTTAGTATCTTTTAGATAGGATGGTATTTGTAGGACGAGGGGCTGGAGAAGTGACTCTACCCAGGTGGATAAACACTCAAAGAGAGACCCAATGCCTGAGACAATAGGCCTCCCCTTCACTGCCTCCAAAGATTTGTGCACCTTTGGCAGGTGGTGAAAGATGGATATCACTGGTCTAGAAACATATAGATACTCCACTGTATTGGCGTCTAGAATACCTTCTTCCAGCAGATCCCAGAGTTGTTTTTTTAAAAGCCTCTGTGTGATCCTTATTAAGTTTCTGATATACATTCTCATCATATAGTTGTCTATGTGCCTAGGTGATGTAATCTACCTTGCCAAGGACTACTATGCTCCCTCCCTTGTCAGAATCTTTAATAATTATGTAATTTCTGGCCCTTAAATTTTTTTTTAAGGCGTTTTTTTTGTGGGATAGTTAGGTTTGGATAAGTTTTTTTATGATACAAAGGGTAGAGAGAGGGCGCCACAATAGCGTGATACCGTCTGGAAATGCAGGTGCAGATGAAAGTAAGTAATATGCTTACCAGATGGTGTGGCACTGTGCTATGACCAGTGCGTTAAAGCTGGCTAGCGCTTAGCAGTGGCTAGTACACTGTGGAAACCAAGCTCCAAGGGTTCTTTTCCCGGTTCCAGCTTAATGTATGCCTCCTAGTAACTGGACTTCAATTGTTACAAAAGGTAAAATAGATTTTACCTTTTGTAACAATTGAAGTCCAGTTACTAGGAGGCATACATTAAGCTGGAACCGGGAAAAGAACCCTTGGAGCTTGGTTTCCACAGTGTACTAGCCACTGCTAAGTGCTAGCCAGCTTTAACTCACTGGTCATAGCACAGTGCCACACCATCTGGTAAGCATATTACTTACTTTCATCTGCACCTGCATTTCCAGACGGTATCACGCTATTGTGGCGCCCTCTCTCTACCCTTTGTATTTCAACAGCTGTCCTACACTCTCTGGGATCAAGAGGAGCAGCCTGACCCACTACACGAAAAAGGATACTTCCATCCCTTCAATCTACCATTATTATATGGACACATCCCAGAACTGATACGGTAGACCCGTTTCACTAGACTTACAAGTACATTATAATTTTTTGATTTTTTATATATATTTTTTTCTTTCTTATTATCAGCGCGCTTTTCTATCCCTTCACTGGGATACGATCAAGTTTTTTATGATGTTGTGATACATTGACCAAATCTTCCTCAATCCTCTTGTGAAATGCCTCCAATAAGGGGCCCCTTTCTTTTGTTGGATAAAACAGACTTTGGCTTGTATCCCCCATGTGAGTATTTTAGATTCTGCAAGCTTAAGTAATCACATGTATCCTGGAAGTCAACCAGATCATAGATCTCCTGTTTATTTGTATTCGTTACTAATTCAATATCATTATTTGAGGCAATTTCAATGTCCACATCAGATAAGTTCTCATTGGGTATGGCCCTGTTCCAAAAAAACTTTTTAAGAGTAAAATCTCTAATCATTTTATTTACATCAACTATTGTATCAAATAAGTTGAATTTACTTTTTGGGACATAGCCTAGACTCAAACTGAGAACTTCTGTTTCAGGCTCTGTGAGTATTGTGTTGGACAGATTCATTTTATTTATAGCATGTACTTGTTCCACCTGCCTCTTCCTCTTCTTGTTCCCAGTCTGCCTCTTCCTCCTCTTCCTATGCCTCCTCCTCCTTCTGTGGCTCTGATGGCACTCTGAAAACCCTGTTGCCCATATTGTCTAGCTGAGGGGTTGGCAAAGGGGGATGTCGGTCTTTGGTCAGTGTCATTGTCACTCAGGAACTCATCATTCCTTTGCTCACTTAATGATGCTGCATGAGCTACTTCACGAATTGTCATACTTTCAATGTCATTTATTTAGTGGAATGCACTTTATGTGATAAACAATATGTGGGGTGCTCCTCTAGGGAGGTACGTGTTCGTATAAGAGAACACCTCAATAACATTAACAGTGGCACAGAGTGTTCAGACCTTGCGAGACACTTTTTTAACTACCATGGGAAAAATGTAAGCAGTTTTTGCTGGCAGGTTATAGTACAGATCAGAACCCCAGAAAGAGGGGGGGAATGTAGCCAGTAAACTTTTATATCAGGAGGCTTTCTGGATATTTCAGTTGCGAAACAGGAAACCATATGGGTTTAATATCGATGGGGATATTATTAATTTCTGGCAGCGTGAGAAATAATTTCTGTTATTAGTATGCTTGCTCTAGTTATGAGCTATTTTGTAATTTTTTTTGTTAATATACACACTGTCTAGTGTTAGGGTTAACAATAATTTATATTAGCTCGTTTGCTATAATGATATTTTATATATCTAGTGTGCATTTGTAGTACATCACCATTTCGATCTAGAGATAATTTTGCCCATTATGGTGTATTTAAGAGATAGTGTCTTATGTGTGTTGCAAGATTACCCTTACTTAACAATTTATATGTTTGAATTAACTTAATTTCCAATGCAGCTAATTTGTTCCTTATTTTTAGGCACTGTATTCTATTGCAATGTTTTATATATAACTATCATTAGCCAGTAGAATATCTCCCTATAGATCATATCTGAAACGTTCCATTCATGCACATTGATTGATGTTTATTGTACTCAAATGATCCCTAAGGTAGATCCTTGCTACAGTGTCAAATCTCCCTGTTTCTCTCATATGTTCTTGTTAATAGGAAGTGTTTTTTGTTTATTTATTATCAGCTTGAGCTAATTGATGACCTGAGCACCGGGCTACTTAAGTACGGAGTTCTGGTTCACCATTATGTCTATGACTAAAGCTAATCTATAGCCGAAACGCATAAGACACTTTGCTTTGTGGTTCTTATGCTTTGATGTCAAATTTTAACGCTATTTTTGCACTCCAATAAAGCTTTTTTGTATTATACTTCGGTGCTTTGAGTTTCACCTGCTCCTTGTGTGTATATTGGATTTGGAACGACTTACCAGGTTGAAAACTCGGCACTCTGGTGGTCATACAGCGTGTGGGACTGTGACGCAGCAAGAGGAGAATCCCATTGGCTTTTAGCATTACCCGCATCACACAGTGGAAGCTAAGAGATTGACAAAGCAGTCGCGTTGGTGGCGGTGTTTCTCTAGTCATCGTCTTGTGGCATATGGGGACAACGACATTTGAGCGGTGCCGGGTGGAGGTAAGCAGGGATCCGGTCAAGGAAAGTACATTGTGGTAAGATTACTTATGCTATCCGGTTACCAGACTGCTACCTGCCATACATATCCTAGATATTGCCGACATTGACAGCTGTATAAGAGCGTGTGTTTTGCGGAGGGTACTTTTCCTACTAAGGAACTTCCTACTATATACGTCTTAAGCCCAAAGGGGAATGTTTGTTATATGTTTGTATTGAGTAATTCTAAATGTATGTCAGTTTAAATAATGAAATAAAAGTCAAAAATGTACTCAAACATATTTATTGTATATTTTCTTCATATATAACCACACAATGTGTGAGGATCAGATTATAAACATAAACCAGAAGATTGGTGGTAAAAAAATGTACAGAATAAAAGCAGGCACATAAAATTATATAAACATTAATTTTTCACAGGTCAAAATTCAATACAGAGAAATAAACAAAACAGGAAAATTGGTAAAAAAAAGAAGATAGTGTTATTCCTTCTCTGCATGGTTTATCTAATAAACTTTATTAACAGTTGTCTACACTTTTAGAAATGAACCAGAAATACAAAATTTCTCAACAGAACTAAACTTTTAGCTTAACAGAAATGATTAACTATTGACTAACCAGTTGGCTGCTCGACCCCTATTGCCTTATTAGTTGGGACCAGTGTTCCCTCTAAGGTGAATTTTGTGTGCGGCCCAGCAGTGAAATAGTTCATAAGAGAATCATACCTTGCAGTCTGCATTGTGCAGGGTTTGCTAATTGCAGGGCGTGGTCACCTAATTAACTGTTTCACTGCTGGGCCGCACACAAAACTGGGCTTAGAGGGAACACTGGTTGGGACATAATATTCCCAAATCTCACATTAAAAGGGACGTTGCACTAAAACTTTATTCCCCATACATTTTATAATGAATGAAAATAACCAACATTGCAATAAATATTTACAATTTATTTTACTTACTTTTACTGTAAAAAACTGGAGTTGCTGTTAAAATTGTGGTTGCTCCACACTTTCTAGTAAGGCTGGAAACATTTTTTTCTGTACCTAAGTATGGTGCAAATGGCATAAACCAGCTACATATCTTATCTGGACTTTGTCAGTTATCTCTGAAAGGGATAGGAAAGTCAAAATTAAACTATCATGATTCAGACAGAGCATGCAATTTTAACCCCTTAATGACTGAAATTCCCTGTACGTTCGCAGTAGTTAAAAGTTTTACTGGCGCAGCCTTGCTGACAGTGGCAAAACCGTAATAGAACTGAGTGTCTCACTTCAGGAGGCATGGAGATAAAGCACAGTCTTAACAAAATCGGAAAGACCTGGGCTATTCCCGGCGCATGTATGTGCGTATCTGAATGACCGCCAAGGTACAGGGTACATCAGTGGTCGATAAGGTGATAAGACCGAGCATAAATTAAAAAAAAGTTTCCAATTTACTTATAATTTTCAAATTTGTTTTTTTTTATGGTATTCTTTGATGAAGAGCTACCTAGGTAGATCTCCAGAGCACTACATGGCAGGAAATAGTGTTGCCATCTAGTGCTCTTGCAAAAGGATAACATTCTTGCAAAAACTGCTGCTATATAGTGCTCCAAACACGTGCATGCTCCTAAGCTTATGTCCCTGCTTTTCATCAAAAGATACCAAGAAAAAGAAGAAAACTTGATAATAGAAGTAAATTATAAAGTTGTTCAAAATTGCATGCTCTATCTGAATCATGAAAGTTGACTGTTCTCTTAATATCCTTTGATGAAAAAGGAATATGTACATATCCCACACTAATGGAAGCTATCTGGCTATAGGTGGCTACACACGTCTCTTGCTATTGGCTCACGAGATGTGTTTAGATAGCTCCCAGTGGTGCAATGCTGCTCTGGGGTTGACTGACTATGTGTTTAACTGTATTTTCAGGGGTTAAACACATATGTATATATACAAACAACATATAGTATTTTGGTTTTGCACTCATATCCCTTTAACTGTAAAGGAGTTTGTGCAATGCTCAACACAATTACTGTGTATGTTTAGAATCTGAGCTCCAGCCTCTGTAGTGAGTGTGGGACATAAATTTGACAGCAAAAGCCAAACATATCATGATATGTATACTGGTATATAGTCTTTCATTTGTATTAACCCTTTAACAGTAAAATACTCTGTACACTGCATGTTGCAAGGGGCTTTCTGGGCTGTAACAGTGTGGATCTCACGGACAAGGGGGAGATTGCACTATTTTTGCATGCCTCCTTGCCCTCTTACACCACTGCAAGTGCAACAGGCAGCTGCTGTCATTAATGGGTTAATAGGAGTAGTTGGATAAATGGAAGCGTCTTGCTCACTCAGCTAAGAAATGGCTACTAGTACAATCACTATAGCAACTTGCGCAATTGCAGGATTATACTATATTGGAGACATGGGCTTTATACTAATTTTTTATCTTTAGTATTTTGAGCTTTCCAAACTAATTTTTCTTCTAGTGACAAATATGAGACTTTTCCTCCAGCATCCAACCTGCTATTGTTTTTCTAAAGTGAATAATATTTTAAGAGACAAAAGTGAATTTTTTAAAATTCCATTTATTAAATGTAATCGTACAAATGAATTGCAATTTATTAAAATGAAGAAAACAGATTGTTGTAAACTCCAGATCTTAAAGCAAAGCTGCTTCTCTCCCTGCTAGATAAAATGTACCAAGAGAATACAAATTGGTTTTTAAGCCCTTAATGCTGGACATAAAACCAGAATTAGTGGCACACTAATATGTTTTGGCTGACTTTATACAAATATAATATATATCTTTGTATGCATTAGCGATATATGTGATATCCGTATATTTATACATGCTCTTTAATAGCCTACATTTTTTGTTTTTGGTAAATGCTGTGTTTGTTGACAGCAGCAAACTGGTAGAGGCCAGCACTTCAACCAGTTTCCTACTTTACTATACGATTCCTAGAATAACCTTATTACATTAAAGCGATAGTCCAGTCAGAATTAAACTTTCAGGATTCAGACAGAGCATTCAATTTTAAGCAACTTTCTAATTTACTCCTATTAACAAATTTTCTTAATTATCTTGGTATCTTTGAAAAAGCATAAATGTAAGCTTAGGAGCCGGCCCATTTTTTGTTCAGCACCTGGATAGCACTTGCTGGTTGGTGTCTAAATGTAATCCAGTAACAAAAGAAAGGTATTCCAGCCTCCAAAGTTAAAAAAGACCTTTATTATTTCACATAGAGTCCAGAGAACAAAACATACAACGTTTCAGGCCTGCTATAGGCCCTTAGTCATGACTAAGGGCCTATAGCAGGCCTGAAACGTTGTACGTTTTACTCTCTGGACCCTATGTGAAATAATAAAGGTCTTTTTTAACTTTGGAGGCTGGAATACCTTTCTTTTGTTACTGGATTACAATTTGGACGTGGCAGGTCCTATACTCCGTGCCCCTTAACTATGAGACAGGTGTGCTGTTTTCCTAAACCTTTTGTGAAGTTACTGGTGGCTAAATGTAGCCACAAATTAGCAAGTACTGCCCAGGTTCTGAACCAAAAATGGGCCTGCTTATAAGCTTACATTTTTGCTTTTTTCAAACAAAGAAACCAAGAGAACAAAGAAAATTTGATAATAGGAGTAAATTAGAAAGTTGCTTAAAATTGCATGCTCTGTCTGAATCACAATTTTTTTTTTTTACTAGACTATCCCTTTAAAGTGAATGTCAATTGTGATGCTGAAGTGCCCGGTTTTTAAAAATTTGATTAAAAACAGGGGCACTTTAATTCATCAAAATTACATTTCACTCCTGTTGAGAAAAAAAACTTACCTTTTAATCTGCACAGCAGCTACAGCTTCCTCCGCCCGTCGCAAAGCCTCTTCCTGGGTCTAAAATGAGGAATCCGGCTTCCTCCAATCACAGCGTTGAATCAGACACTGATTTCCCCAGGGTAAGTCATGATTGGAGGATGACCTATCCATCATTTGACGTCAGAAATGGCTTGCAACGACCGGAGGAAGCTGGAGCTGCTGTGAAGATTAAAAGGTAAGTTTTTTTCTCAACAGGAGTGAAATGTAAATTTTGATGAATTAAAGTACCCCTGTTTTTAATCGATTTTTTTTAAAACCGGGCACTTTAGCATCAAAATTGACATTCACTTTAATATCAAACTTGTGTGCAATTCACACTAAAGTATATGTCGTACTGTCACAACGCATACCAATGCACAGTATATTTAGTTTGAATTCTGTATTTATATTAAAGAAAATAAATTAAGAAGCTGAGTTTATAGTCACTATAAGTACCTAATAAAAACAATGAATAATGTATATCATTTTATATACATAACTAATGGCGCTGTAATATACAGAATATTGTAGCAGCATTATCCATTCTATTCATTTTGCATTTTCTTTCATGTTTATGTAAGCATTGCTGCAGGCACTTATATGGAGCAAATTTGGATATTATGTTAAAAGTTACTAAACAGCAAACAAATGAATGTACATTTTAGAATACTTACATAGTATTAAATAGAAAGAAATTACAGTTCTTTTGTTTATTGATTTACAGATTAACAAGTCTATAACGGCTAAAATTGTAAGGGCTATCATGTCAAGTTGCAAACAATGGAGCCATATTAATAGATAATGTTAAAATACTGTTTCACAAAAGTCAATATTTTTAATACATACTTTAGCAGAAATTCTTCTAAGTTAACATACTGTTTTATTATTCAGTGTTTTGCAAAAAGTTTTTGCAGTAAGTATGAAATATTTCTATAAAAAGGGAGATTTATGTATGGTTTTGAGTATCCTTTGTTTCTCTATTTACAGTGTAAAAAATATTTAGTATTTTTCTTTAAAGAACAGAACCTAAAACACAAACATTACTTTCCTAAGATATGGAGAGTCCACAACGTCATTCAATTACTAGTGGGAATATCACTCCTGGCCAGCAGGAGGCGGCAAAGAGCACCACAGCAAAGCAGTTAAATGTCACTCCCCTACCCATAATCCCCAATCATTCTCTTTGCCTCTGTCAATGGAGGAGGTGAAGTTTGGTGTCTGAAGAATTTTTTTAATTTATTTTCGCTACAAGCAAGATTTTTGGGTATTCCTGTAGTCCATGTCAATCTCTGCAGTAGAGAAGTGGTGGCTTTAAAGCAGTTAGAAAGTTGTGAGGTAGTCCTTGCTTGGTTTTCTAACATATCTGCTGCCCATGGTATAGAAAGCCAGAGTTAGTTACTCTGTTCTTTCTTTTTCTACAGGTCTCTGTAAGGAGTATGTGTCCTTTCACGCCTAGTATGCTGTCTACCTGCCGGACAGCTGGATGTGCAGGTAATTGCTTTTGTCTTCTAGGTTTGGAGACTTGCATTTATATTTAACAAAAAAATATGCATTATTGTTTTGGAACACATTAAACCCCTAGTAGGGTTTTTATTTTGGCAGTGTGCGGGCACAGGATGTGTGAGACTTAAGGTTAACCTTCCTTTATGGATAGGAAAGGGTTAACTTTTTATTTTTATTTGTTGCTCAGTTTATTCTGCTGTGTGTTAAAGGTCCATTTTGCTTGCTTTTGTTGGAGCAATGGGTCTTTATTTTTTTGTTTGCACTTGAAAGCAGTGTTAAAGCTATGGTCACAGTTAAGCAAGCCGGTCACATGATTCAGTCTCTCTTCCGCTCTCAGTGTTCAGAGCGGCATCAGCAGTGCTGGTTATGTTTAGGAGACCAGAAAGGTTATTTGGCAAGCTGTTTGTTGTTTTCTCCAAACGGAGGGCAGGTAGGGCACCTCAGTTTGCTGAGGTGTAGAGGGCCTTCAATTGGGGTTCGTCTTTTTGAGCACAGTATCACTCGGTGTAAATTAAAAGTGATAGTATTTTAGAAAGAAAAAAAAAATCTTTTTTCTTTGGGAATACCTTAAGCTTGGATCATGGAGCAGGAGTCTGTTACTATGGATAAATGGTTGTTGTGTCTTGAGGCCCAAATTGTTTTACCCATGCAGTTTTGTTCCTCCTGTTTAGACAGAACTTTAAAAAGTAAAGAAACTTTTTGTTTCGGAGCCTGTCTCTCAGGATGATGCTGTTCAGACAATGCCACAGTTTTCTCTCAAATGTCCCAAGCCTCTATGGCGTCACATACAGTGCCCTGCAGTTACTCTCAGCCTCCTGGTGGAGTTTATTATGCAGATTTTGCTGTTTAGGTATCTTGGGCGGGATCTGTGGCATTATCTGCTTTGCCCATGTTGGGGAAACGCAAGAGGAAAACTAAACTTATTTCAGATAGTAAGGTTTCTGTCCTTGCTGCTGCTATGCAGGTTGCCCTCCCTCTTAATTCTGAGGAGGAGGTTTCCTTGGTGGCTTCTAAGGGTGAGATCTCAGATCCTGACAGTATAAATCCTTTGCCTGATGCTGAAGAAGTAAGCTTCTGGTTTAAGCTTGAACACCTTAGTGTATTGTTAAAGGAGGTATTGGCTACTTTGGACGACTCCGACTCTCCTGTCTTGGTCAATCCCAAAAAATCTAGTAAACTTAAGATACTATGATGTTCCTTCCTCTGTGGAAGTGTTTCCTGTTCCAGACTGTGTGACAGAGATTATATCACAGGAATGGGAGAAGTATGGGATTTCTTTTTCCCCTTCTCCAGTTTTTAAAAAGATGTTTCCTGTTACTAACTCCATTAAGGATTCATGGCGCACGGTGCCTAAAGTAGAAGTGGCTATTTCTACTATGGCTAAGAGAACTACGATCCCTATAGAAGATAGCTGCTCTTTTAAGGATCCCATGGACAAGAAGCTGGAGACTTATTTAAAAAAGATGTATGTTCATTAGGGTCTTCAATGGCAACCTGCAGTCTGTATTGCCACAGTAGCAAGTGTGGCATCTTATTGGTGTGATGCTTTGTCTGGATCTATTTTAGAAGAGACTCAATTGGAGGAGATTCAAGATAGGATTAAGGCTCTCAAACTAGCCAATCCCTTTATTCCTGATGCTAACATGCAAGTTATTATACTGGGGGCCAAGATGTCAGGCTTCTCTGTTCTAGTCCGCAGGGCTTTGTGGCTAAAATCTTGGTCAGCTGATGTTACTTCCAAGTCCAAGCTTTTGGCAGTCCCTTACAAGGGAAAGACCTTGGCAGAAATAATTTCTGATATTATGGGTGGAAAAGAGTCTTTTCTACCACAAGTCAAGAAGATCAGACTTAAAGGATATCAAAGTAACTTTCGTTCCTTGCATAACTTCAAAGGTCAAAAGTCTTCCTTTTCCAAGCAGGAGCAATCCAAGTCTTCCTGGAAGCTAATCAGCCTTGGAACAAGGGGAAGCAATCAAAGAAACCTTCAGCTGAGCATAAGTCAACATGAAGAGTCTGCCCCAAGTCCAGGACCGGATCAAGTGGGGGGCAGACTTTCCCTATTTTGTCAAGCCTGGAAATGAGATGTCCCAGATCCTTGGGCTGTGGACATAGTATCTCAGGGTTACAAAATAGAATTCAAATCTCTTCCTCCAAAGGGCAGATTTCACCTCTCAAGATTATCTGCAGACCAGGTGTAAAAAAAAAGAAAAAGAGGGGCATTCTTGAACTGTGTTCAGGATCTTTCCTCCCTGGGAGTGATTGTTCCTGTTCCAGTAAGGGAACAGGGTCTAGGATTTTGTGGTTCCCAAAAAAGAGGGAACTTTTCGACCCATTTTAAACCTAAAGTGTCTCAACAAGTTTCTCAGAGTACCATCCTTCAAAAATGGAAACCATTCGTTCTATTCTTCCTTTGGTCCAAACCGGTCAGTTCATGACGACCATAGATCTGAAGGATGCGTATCTTCATGATCCCATCCACAGGGATCATCACAAGTTCCTGAGATTCGCATTTCTAGACAAACATTTTCAGGTTTGTGGCTCTTCCGTTTGGTCTTGCCACAGCTCCCAGAATTTTCTCAAGGGTTCTGGGGGCTCTTTTGGCAATGACCAAGTCTTGGGGAATTGCAGTGGCACCCTACCTGGACGACATATTGGTTCAGGCGTCATCTTTTCAACAAGCAAAATCTCATACAGAGATCTTGTTGTCTTTTCTACATTCCCACGGCTGGAAAGTGAATCTGGGAAAGAGCTTCCTTGTTCCAGCTACAAGGTTGGTTTTCTTAGGGACCATTATAGATTCCCTATCTATGAAAATTTTTCTGACGGAGGCAAGAAAAGCCAAAATTCTCTCCTCTTGCCTCTCTCTTCAGTCTACTGTTCGGCCATCAGTGGCTCAGTCTACTGTTCGGCCAGCAGTGGCTCAATCTATGTAAATAATTGGTCTGATGGTCGCTTCCATGGACATAATTCCCTTTGCTCGATTCCATTTAAGAGCTCTGCAATAATGCATGCTCAGACAATGGAAAAGAGATCATTTGGATCCGTATCAGAGGATAGATCTAGATCATTCGACAAGAGATTCTCTTCTGTGGTGGCTTTCTCAGGAGCATATGTTTCAGTGCACATACGTCCGGAGACCATACTGGGTGATTGTGACCACGGACACCAGCCTGCTATGTTGGGGAGCAGTCTGGGACTTGTTGAAAACTCAGGGACTATGGACTAGGGAGGAGTCTGCTCTCCCCATAAACATTTTGGAGTTAAGAGC